>NW_026867523.1:467676-547395 GCF_020745735.1 Hemiscyllium ocellatum
CCAGTTGGGCCAATGGGCTGAGAAGGGGCAGATGGAGTTTAATTCAGATCAATGTGAGTGCTGCATTTTGGGAAAGCAAATCTTAGAAGGACTTATCCACTTAATGGTAAGGTCCTAGGGAGTGTTGCTGAACAAAGAGACCTTGGAGAGCAGGTTCATAGCTCCTTGAAAGTGGAGTCGCAAGTAGATAGGATAGTGAAAGCAGCGTTTGGTATGCTTTCCTTTATTGGTCAGAGTATTGAGTACAGGAGTTGGGAGGGTCATGTTGCGGCTGTACAGGACATTGGTTAGGCCGCTGTTGGAATATTGCGTGCAATTCTGGTCTCCTTCCTATCGGAAAGATGTTGTGAAACTTGAAAGGGTTCAGAAAAGATTGACAAGGATGTTGCCAGGGTTGGAGGGTCTGAGCTACAGGGAGAGGCTGAACAGGCTGGGGGTGTTTTCCCTGGAGCGTCGGAGGCTGAGGGGTGACCTTGTAGAGGTTTATAAAATTATGAGGGGCATGGATAGGGTAAATAGACAAGGTCTTTTCCCTGGGGTGGGGGAGTCCAGAACTAGAGGGGCATAGGTTTAGGGTGAGAGGAGAAAGATATAAAAGGGACCTAACATTTTCACCCAGAGGATGGTGCGGGTATGGAATGAGCTGCCAGAGAAGTGATACTGGAAAAGCACAGCAGATCAGGCAGCATCCAAGGAGCAGGAAAAGTTTTGTCATTTCCTCTCCCCCCTCCTTACCCCAGTTCCAACCTTCCAGCTCAGCACCATCGTTATGACCTGTCCTCCCTGTCAATCTCCCTTCCCACCTATCCACTCCACCCTCCTCTCTGACCCGTCACCTCCATTCATCTATTGTACTCTTGGCTACCTTCTCCCCAGCCCCCCCACCCCCATCCCATTTATCGCTACACCCCGGAGGCTCACTGCCTTCATTCTTGATGAAGGGCTTTTGCCCAAAACGTCGATTCTCCTGCTCCTCGGATGCTGCCTGACCTGCTGTGCTTTTCCAGCACCACTCTCTAATCTAGACTCTGACATCCAGCACCTGCAGTCCTCACTTTTGCCAGAGGAAGTGGTGGGGGCTGGTACAATGATGACATTTAAGAAGCATTCAAAGTTTGGGAGAAGATTTGTAGCTCGGGTGCTTGTTGCGGTTCTGTTCGCCGAGCTGGGAGTTTTTGTTGCAAACGTTTCGTCCCCTGTCTAGGTGACATCCTCAGTGCTTGGGAGCCTCCTGTGAAGCGCTTCTGTGATCTTTCCTCCAGCATTTGTAGTGGTTTTACCTGGGCAATTTCATCAACAGATGCCTAAGGGATAGACAACAAAACGAGGACATGCCACAACCCAAAGGACTAGCCACACTACCATACATCAGGAGCATTTCTGAACTGACAGCCAGACTGCTGCGACCACTAGGACTCATAACAGCACACAAACCAACAGCCACTCTCAGACAACAACTCACCAGGACAAAGGACCCGATACCCAGCATGAGCAAAACCAACGTAGTGTACAAAATCCCATGCAAGGACTGTACAAAACACTATATAGGACAAACAGGAAGACAGCTAATGATCCACATCCATGAACACCAACTAGCCACGAAACGACACGACCAGCTATCCTTAGTAGCCACACACACAGATGACAAGCAACATGAATTCGACTGGGACAACACTACTATTCTAGGACAAGCCAAACAGAGAACAGCCAGGGAATTCCTAGAGGCATGGCACTCATCCACAGATTCTATCAGCAGACACATCGACCTAGACCCTATATACCGGCCACTGCAGCGGACAGCAACTGACAACCGGAAGCGGCAGATTCAAACCAGTATAAATGCCGGAGGAATCAGCACAGAAGCGCTTCACAGGAGGCTTCCAAGCACTGAGGATGTCACCTAGAAAGGGGACGAAATGTTTGCAACAAAAACTCCCAGCTCGGTGAACAGAACCACAACATTTAAGAGGCATTTGGATGGGGACATGAATAGGAAGGGTTTGATTAGATTACTTACAGAGTGGAAACAGGCCCTTCGGCCCAACAAGTCCACACCGACCCGCCGAAGCGCAACCCACCCATACCCCTACATTTACCCCTTACCTAACACTACGGGCAATTTAGCATGGCCAATTCACCTGGCACATCTTTGGACTGTGGGAGGAAACCCATGCAGACACGGGGAGAACGTGCAAACTGCACACAGTCAGTCGCCTGAGGTGGGAATTGAACCCGGGTCTCTGGCGCTGTGAGACAGCAGTGCTAACTGCTGTGCCACCGTGCCGCCCAGGGGAGGGATATGGGCCGGGTGCTGGCAGGTGGGACTAGATTGGGTTGGGATATCTGGGTCGGCATGGACGGGTTGGACCGAAGGGTGTATTTTGGTGCTGCACATCCCTATGACATGGTTGTGGAGTATTAGATTGTAGACACAGAATTTATAGCAAAGGATTACAGTGTCATACAGAGATATACTGAACAAACCTGGATTGTACATAATATAGGAGTAAAAAATGAGGTCTGCAGATGCTGGAGATCACAGCTGCAAATGTGTTGCTGGTCAAAGCACAGCAGGTCAGGCAGCATCTCAGGAATAGAGAATTCGACGTTTCGAGCATAAGCCCTTCATCAGGAATAAGAGAGAGAGCCAAGCCGGCTGAGATAAAAGGTAGGGAGGAGGGACTAGGGGGAGGGGCGATGGAGGTGGGATAGGTGGAAGGAGGTCAAGGTGAGGGTGATAGGCCGCAGTGGGGTGGGGGCGGAGAGGTCAGGAAGAGGATTGCAGGTTAGGAGGGCGGTGCTGAGTTGAGGGAACCGACTGAGACAAGGTGGGGGGAGGGGAAATGAGGAAGCTGGAGAAATCTGAATTCATACCTTGTGGTTGGAGGGTTCCCAGGCGGAAGATGAGGCGCTCCTCCTCCAGCCGTCGTGTAGTTGTGTTCTGCCGGTGGAGGAGTCCAAGGACCTGCATGTCCTCGGTGGAGTGGGAGGGGGAGTTAAAGTGTTGAGCCACGGGGTGATTGGGTTGGTTGGTTCGGGCGGCCCAGAGGTGTTCTCTGAAGCGTTCCGCAAGTAAGCGGCCTGTCTCACCAATATAGAGGAGGCCACATCGGGTGCAGCGGATGCAATAGATGATGTGTGTGGAGGTACAGGTGAACTTGTGGCGGATATGGAAGGATCCCTTGGGGCCTTGGAGGGAAGTGAGTGTGGAGGTGTGGGCGCAAGTTTTACATTTCCTGCAGTTGCAGGGGAAGGTGCCGGGGGTGGAGGTTGGGTTGGTGGGGGGTGTGGATCTGACAAGGGAGTCACGAAGGGAGTGGTCCTTGCGGAACACTGATAGGGGAGGGGAGGGAAATATAATTCTCTATTCCTGAGATGCTGCCTAACCTGCTGTGCTTTGACCAGCAACACATTTGCAGTTGTACATAATATAGACTTAACAACCCAGATTTGTTCAATATTTCAGCCGTATGACACTTTAAACTTTTGCTGTAAATTCTGTGTCTTGTGGTCTTATTCCCCACAACCTTGTGAGCTCCAAAACCTTGTGCTGCCAAATTAACCTGGTGTGGTCCATCCCAGGGTAACACTGGCTGCAGCGCATCACGGGAAATGTAGTCCGCTAGGGCATTGGGGCGGTGGGTGTTTGTGAATGGACTACAGGTCCCGGCGTGCAATGCGGGCGAGGGGACATGCGCAGACCGGGGCCGCCGCCGTTCTGGCGGCGCGGGGACGACGGGAGCAGTAGTCCGGCGTGTGGGAGATGCGAAGGGACTACATTTCCCGAGGGGCCGTGCGGCCCGGGGAGCATAGCCGCACTACGCTCCAGTTGGTGATGGGCTCGGGGAATGTAGTCTTATTCGGGCGTGGAAATGACTACAAATCCCGTGATGCCTGGCGGGAGGTGGGCGAGTGTGCTACGCTTGGTCTCGCGATGGGGACGACGGGAGATGTAGTCCTCCCGGGGTGGGACTGTCAGAGATGAGTGCAATTTCCCAAAGTTAAAAATCACACAACACCAGGTTATAGTCCAACAAGTTTATAATTGGAAGCACTAGCTTTTGGAGCGACGCTCCTTCATCAGGTGATAGTGGAGGGCTCAATCCTAACACAGTATTTATAGCAAAAAAACTTTACAATGTGATGTAACTTAAATTAAACTTTGATAAATTGATTGTTAAGCCTTGCATCTGTTAGAATACAGTGATAGTTTCAATTCTTTCATGTGTAACTCACAAAACCTTGTTTTTAAAGTTGCATTCTCGGGTTAGCTGTTAACAAAGGTGATAGCCAGACAATATATTGAGGGTAAAAACAGTGACTGCAGATGCTGGAAACCAGATTCTGGATCAGTGGTGCTGGAAAAGCACAGCAGTTCAGGCAGCATCCAAGGAGCAGGAAAGTCAACGTTTTGGGCAAAAGCCCTTCATCAGGAATGTTAGCCCCCTGTGTTCTCTGTCTATGAACTGATGTTTAGATTGATTCTAATCTAAAACGTGAGATAACAGAGTTTTACATAAATTCATGCAGTTTTTGAGCTCAGAGTTCTTTATGAAATACATTCATGTAGAACTCTGAGCTCAAAAGCTGCAAGAATTTATGTAAAACTTATCTCACCTTTTAGCTAGTGTGCTTCCAATTAAACCTGTTGGATTGTAACCTGGTGTTGTGTGATTTTTAACTATAACTTGGTGTGTGATGTTTAACTATAACCTGGTGTTGTGTGATTTTTAACTATAACTTGGTGTGTGATTTTTAACTATAACCTGATATTGTGTGATGTTTATCTATAACCTGGTGTTTTGTGATCTTTAACTATAACTTGGTGTGTGATGTTTAACTATAACCTGGTGTTGTGTGATTTTTAACTATAACTTGGTGTGTGATGTTTAACTATAACCTGGTGTTGTGATGTTTAACTATAACTTGGTGTGTGATGTTTATCTATAACCTGGTGTTGTGTGATGTTTAACTATAACCTGGTGTTGTGTGATGTTGATCTATAACCTGGTGTTGTGTGATGTTTAACTATAACCTGGTGCTGTGTGATGTTGATCTATAACCTGGTGGTGTGTGATGTTGATCTATAACCTGGTGTTGTGTGATGTTTAACTATAACCTGGTGCTGTGTGATGTTTATCTATAACCTGGTGTGTGATGTTTAACTATAACCTGGTGTTGTGTGATGTTGATCTATAACCTGGTGGTGTGTGATGTTTAACTATAACCTGGTGTTGTGTGATGTTTAACTATAACCTGGTGTGTGATGTTTAACTTTGCACACCCCAGTCCCACACCAGCATCTGCAAATCACAATTTCCCAGGCACCTTGCCTTTGCAGGGGGTGCGCAGGCGCGCTGCGCTTAATGCGCCCATAGGGATGACGGGAGATGCAGTCCCGGGGGGAGCGGGAAATGACTACAAATTTCCAGAACCCCCTTCCATTGCGGTGCGCAGGCGCGCCGCGGCCACAGGGACGGCGGGAGATGTAGTCCTCCGCGGGGGAGAGGACTACAAATTCCCAAACCGCCTTTCTGGCGGGTGCGCAGGCGCGCTGCCCTCGATGCGACCATAGGGACGACGGGAGATGTAGTCCCCCAGCGAGCGCGCGCGGACTACAGATCCCAAGGTGCTGTGCAGAGCATGCGCAGTGAGCGATTCTTCCCCTCCCCCTCCCACACAGAGAGAGAGAGACGGCGGCGGCGGCGCCCATCCCCCTCCCCTCCCTCAGAGACACACAGAGAGACAGAGAGAGAGACACAGACGGTGACACAGAGCTCCCCCCACCCTCCCTGTGCCGATGGCGGGCACCGGGCCCGCTCCGATGGCGGTGGCGGGGGCTCGGTGCCGTTTCCCGGGGCGGCCCTGTGACCGGAGGCGGTGGGCGGCGCGGAGGAGGCGCTGGGCGGCGGCTGGAGCCGGAGGAGAGGCCCCGGCTGCGGCCCAGGCCCCGGCCCCGGCCCAGGCCCCGGGCTCCTCCTGCCTCCGGCTCCAGGCCGGCCTCCGCAGGTTCCACCAGCTTTTCGGAGGAGGAGACAGTGAGGAGGAGGAGGAGGAGGTGAGGCGCGCTCCCCCCCCCTCCAGCGCTGCACCGCGCGCGCGCGCGCACCGCCCCCGGGGCCCGGGCTCTGGGGGCGCGCTCAGACTCGCGCCCTTTGTTCACCCCCCCCCCGGGGGGAGGGGCTTGGGGGTTATCAATGTACCCCTGGGGTGATCAATATCAGTGTAGGGTGGTCAATATCAGCATTGGGTGATCGATATCTGTACAGGGTGGTCAATATTAGTAAAAGGTCAATATCAATATAGAGTGATCAACATCACCATTGGGTGGTCAACATCACCATTGGGTGGTCAACATCAGCATTGGGTGATCAATATCAGCATTGGGTGGTCAACATCAGCATTGGGTGGTCAACATCAGCATTGGGTGGTCAACATCAGTATAGGGTGATCAATATCAGTATAGGGTGGTCAATATAGGTATAAGGTAATCAATATCAGCATAGGGTGATCAATATCAGTGTAGGGTGGTCAATATCAGTGTAGGGTGGTCAATATCAGTATTGGGTGATCAATATCAGTGGGCAGCACGGTGGCACAGTGGTTAGCACTGCTGCCTCACAGCTCCAGAGACCCGGGTTCAATTCCCGCCTCAGGTGACTGTCTGTGTGGAGTTTGCACATTCTCCCCGTGTCTGCGTGGGTTTCCTCCGGGTGCTCCGGTTTCCTCCCACAATCCAAAGATGTGCAGGTCAGGTGAATTGGCCATGCTAAGTTGCCCTTAGTGTTAGGTAAGGGGTAAAATGTAGGGTTATGCTTCGGCGGGTCAGTGTGGACTTGTTGGGCCGAAGGGCCAGTTTCTACACTGTAAGTAGTCTAATCTAAATATCAGCATTGGGTGATCAATATCAGCATTGGGTGGTCAATATCAGTGTAAGGTGATCAATATCAGTATAGGGTGATCAATATCAGTATAGGGTGATCAATATCAGCATTGGGTGATCAATATCAGCATTGGGTGGTCAATATCAGTGTAGGGTGGTCAATATCAGTATTGGGTGGTCAATATCAGTATAGGGTGGTCAATATCAGTATAGGGTGGTCAATATCAGTGTAGGGTGGTCAATATCAGTGTAGGGTGGTCAATATCAGTGTAGGGTGGTCAATATCAGTGTAGGGTGGTCAATATCAGTGTAGGGTGATCAATATCAGTATAAGGTGTTCAATATTATAGGGTGATCGATGTCAGCATTGGGTGATCGATGTCAGCATTGGGTGATCGATGTCAGCATTGGGTGATCGATGTCAGCATTGGGTGGTCGATATCCGTATAGGGTGGTCGATATCAGTATAGGTCGATCGATATCAGCATTGGGTGATCGATATCAGTATTGGGTGACCAATATCAGTGTAGGGTGGTCAATATCTGTACAGGGTGGACAATATTAGTACAACGTGGTCAATATCAACATAGTGTGGACAATATCAGTATAGGATGATCAATATCAGTATTGGGTGGACAATATCGGTATAAGGTGATCAATATCAGTATTGGGTGGCCAATATTAGGATAGGGTGGCCAATATCAGCATTGGGTGATCAATATCAGCATTGGGTGATCAATATCAGCATTGGGTGGTCAATATCAGCATTGGGTGGTCAATATCAGCATTGGGTGGTCAATATCAGCATTGGGTGGTCAATATCAGTATAAGGTAATCAATATTATAGGGTGATGGATGTCAGCGTTGGGTGATCGATGTCAGTATTGTGTGGTCAATATCAGTATTGTGTGGTCAATATCAGCATTGGGTGGTCAATATCAGCATTGGGTGGTCAATATCAGTATAAGGTAATCAATATTATAGGGTGATGGATGTCAGCGTTGGGTGATCGATGTCAGTATTGTGTGGTCAATATCAGCATAAGGTGGTCAATATCAGCATAGGGTGGTCAATATCAGTATAGGGTGGTCAATATCTGTACAGTGTGGTTAATATTAGTAAAAGGTCAATATCAGTATAGGGTGGTCAATATCAGTGTAGGGTGGTCAATATCAGTGTAGGGTGGTCAATATCAGTATTGGGTGGCCAATATTAGGATAGGGTGGTCAATATCAGTATAGGGTGATCGATATCAGCATTGGGTGATCGATATCAGCATTGGGTGATCACTATCAGTATTGGGTGATCACTATCAGTATTGGGTGATCGATGTCAGCGTTGGGTGATCGATGTCAGAATAGGGTGGTCAATATCAGCATTGGGTGATCGATATCAGCATTGGGTGATCGATATCAGCATTGGGTGATCGATATCAGCATTGGGTGATCAATATCAGCATTGGGTGATCACTATCAGTATTGGGTGATCGATGTCAGAATAGGGTGATCGATATCAGCATTGGGTGATCAATATCAGCATTGGGTGATCAATATCAGCATTGGGTGATCAATATCAGTATTGGGTGGTCAATATCAGCATAGTGTGGACAATATCAGTATAGGGTGATCAATATCAGTATTGGGTGGTCAATATCAGCATTGGGTGGACAATATCAGTGTAGCGTGATCAATATCAGTATTGGGTGGTCAATATCGGTATAAGGTGATCAATATCAGTATTGGGTGGCCAATATTAGGATAGGGTGGTCAATATCAGCATTGGGTGGTCAATATCAGCATTGGGTGATCAATATTATAGGGTGATGGATGTCAGCGTTGGGTGATCAATATCCGTATAGGCTGATCAATATCAGTATAGGGTGATGAATATCTGTACAGAGTGGTCAATATTAGTAAAAGGTCAACATCAGCATTGGGTGGTCAATATCAGCATTTGGTGATCACTCAGCATTGGGTGATCAATATCAGCATTGGGTGGTCAACATCAGCATTGGGTGATCAATATCAGTATAGGGTGATCAATATCAGTGTAGGGTGGTCAATATTAGTGTAGGGTGGTCAATATCAGCATAGGTTGGTCAATATCAGTATTGGGTGGCCAATATTAGGATAGGGTGATCAATATCAGTGGGCGGCACGGTGGCACAGTGGTTAGCACTGCTGCCTCACAGCGCCAGAGACCCGGGTTCAACTCCCGCCTCAGGCGACCGACTGTGTGGAGTTTGCACATTCTCCCCGTGTCTGCGTGGGTTTCCACTGGGTGCTCCGGTTTCCTCCCACAATCCAAAGATGTGCAGGTCAGGTGAATTGGCCATGCTAAATTGCCTTTAGTGTTAGGTAAGGGGTAAAATGTAGGGTTATGGACGGGTTGCGCTTCGGCGGGTCAGTGTGGACTTGTTGGGCCGAAGGGCCTGTTTCTACACTGTAAATAATCTAATCTAAATATCAGTATAGGGTGATCAATATCAGCATTGGGTGGTCAATATCAGTGTAGGGTGGTCAGTATCAGTATTGGGTGGTCAATATCAGCATAGTGTGGACAATATCAGTATAGGGTGATCAATATCAGTATGGGGTGATCAATATCAGTATGGGGTGATCAATATCAGCATTGGGTGATCAATATCAGCATTGGGTGATCAATATCAGTATAGGGTGATCAATATCAGTATTGGGTGGTCAATATCAGCATAGTGTGGACAATATCAGTATAGGGTGATCGATATCAGCATTGGGTGGTCAATATCAGTATAGGGTGATCAATATCAGTATTGGGTGGTCAATATCAGCATAGTGTGGACAATATCTGTATAGGGTGATCAATATCAGCATTGGGTGGTCAATATCAGTATAGGTTGATCAATATCAGCATTGGGTGATCAATATCAGTATTGGGTGGTCAATATCGGTATAAGGTGGTCAATATCAGCATTGGGTGGTCAATATCAGCATTGGGTGGTCAATATCAGTGTAGGGTGGTCAATATCAGTGTAGGGTGGTCAATATCAGTATAGGTTGGTCAATATCAGTATTGGGTGGCCAATATTAGGATAGGGTGATCAATATCAGTGGGCGGCACGGTGGCACAGTGGTTAGCACTGCTGCCTCACAGCGCCAGAGACCCGGGTTCAACTCCCGCCTCAGGCGACCGACTGTGTGGAGTTTGCACATTCTCCCCGTGTCTGCGTGGGTTTCCTCCGGGTGCTCCGGTTTCCTCCCACAATCCAAAGATGTGCAGGTCAGGTGAATTGGCCATGCTAAATTGCCCTTAGTGTTAGGTAAGGGGTAAAATGTAGGGTTATGGACGGGTTGCGCTTCGGCGGGTCAGTGTGGATTTGTTGGGCCGAAGGGCCTGTTTCTACACTGTAAGTAATCTAATCTAAATATCAGTATAGGGTGATCAATATCAGCATTGGGTGGTCAATATCAGTGTAGAGTGGTCAGTATCAGCATTGGGTGATAAATATCAGCATTGGGTGATCAATATCGGTATTAGGTGATCAATATCAGTATTGGGTGGTCAATATCAGCATAGTGTGGACAATATCAGTATAGGGTGATCAATATCAGTATAGGGTGATCAATATCAGTATTGGGTGGTCAATATCAGTATTGGGTGGTCAATATCAGTATTGGGTGGTCAATATCAGTATTGGGTGGTCAATATCAGTATTGGGTGGTCAATATCAGTATGGGGTGATCAATATCAGCATTGGGTGATCAATATCAGTATAGGGTGGTCAATATCAGTATTGGGTGGTCAATATCAACATAGTGTGGATAATATCAGTATTGGGTGATCGATATCAGCATTGGGTGGTCAATATCAGTGTAGAGTGGTCAGTATCAGCATTGGGTGATCAATATCGGTATTAGGTGATCAATATCAGTATTGGGTGGTCAATATCAGCATAGTGTGGACAATATCAGTATAGGGTGATCAATATCAGTATTGGGTGATCAATATCAGTATTGGGTGATCAATATCAGTATTGGGTGGTCAATATCAGTATTGGGTGGTCAATATCAGTATGGGGTGATCAATATCAGCATTGGGTGATCAATATCAGCATTGGGTGATCAATATCAGTATTGGGTGGTCAATATCAGTATTGGGTGGTCAATATCAGTATAGGTTGATCAATATCAGTATAGGGTGATCGATATCAGCATTGGGTGATCAATATCAGCATTGGGTGATCAATATCAGCATTGGGTGATCAATATCAGTATAGGGTGATCAATATCAGTATAGGGTGATCAATATCAGTATTGGGTGGTCAATATCAGCATAGTGTGGACAATAACAGTATAGGGTGGTCAATATCAGTATTGGGTGGTCAATATCAGTATGGGGTGATCAATATCAGCATTGGGTGGTCAATATCAGTATAGGGTGATCAATATCAGTATTGGGTGGTCAATATCAGCATAGTGTGGACAATAACAGTATAGGGTGATCAATATCAGTATAGGGTGGTCAATATCAGTATTGGGTGGTCAATATCAGTATTGGGTGGTCAATATCAGCATAGTGTGGACAATATCAGTATTGGGTGATCAATATCAGTATTGGGTGATCAATATCAGTATTGGGTGGTCAATATCAGTATAGGTTGATCAATATCAGTATTGGGTGGTCAATATCAGCATTGGGTGATCAATATCAGCATTGGTTGATCAATATCAGTATAGGGTGATCAATATCAGTATTGGGTGGTCAATATCAGTATTGGGTGGTCAATATCAGTATTGGGTGGTCAATATCAGTATGGGGTGATCAATATCAGCATTGGGTGATCAATATCAGCATTGGGTGATCAATATCAGTATTGGGTGGTCAATATCAGCATAGTGTGGACAATAACAGTATAGGGTGGTCAATATCAGTATTGGGTGGTCAATATCAGTATGGGGTGATCAATATCAGCATTGGGTGGTCAATATCAGTATAGGGTGATCAATATCAGTATTGGGTGGTCAATATCAGCATAGTGTGGACAATAACAGTATAGGGTGATCAATATCAGTATAGGGTGGTCAATATCAGTATAAGGTGATCAATATCAGTATTGGGTGGTCAATATCAGCATAGTGTGGACAATATCAGTATTGGGTGATCAATATCAGCATTGGGTGATCAATATCAGTATTGGGTGGTCAATATCAGTATTGGGTGGTCAATATCAGTATAGGTTGATCAATATCAGTATAGGGTGATCGATATCAGCATTGGGTGATCGATATCAGCATTGGGTGATCAATATCAGCATTGGGTGATCAATATCAGCATTGGTTGATCAATATCAGTATAGGGTGATCAATATCAGTATTGGGTGGTCAATATCAGCATAGTGTGGACAATAACAGTATAGGGTGGTCAATATCAGTGTAGGGTGGTCAATATCAGTGTAGGGTGGTCAATATCAGTATTGGGTGGTCAATATCAGTATAGGGTGGTCAATATCAGTATAGGGTGGTCAATATCAGTATAGGGTGATCAATATCAGCATTGGGTGGTCAATATCATAGGGTGATCGATGTCAGCATTGGGTGATCGATGTCAGCATTGGGTGATCGATATCAGCATTGGGTGGTCAAAATCAGCATTGGGTGGTCAAAATCAGCATTGGGTGGTCAATATCAGCATTGGGTGGTCAATATCAGTGTAGGGTGGTCAATATCAGTGTAGGGTGGTCAATATCAGTGTAGGGTGATCAATATCAGTATAAGGTGTTCAATATTATAGGGTGATCGATGTCAGCATTGGGTGATCGATGTCAGCATTGGGTGATCGATGTCAGCATTGGGTGGTCGATATCCGTATAGGGTGGTCGATATCAGTATAGGTTGATCGATATCAGCATTGGGTGATCGATATCAGTATTGGGTGACCAATATCAGTGTAGGGTGGTCAATATCTGTACAGGGTGGACAATATTAGTACAACGTGGTCAATATCAACATAGTGTGGACAATATCAGTATAGGATGATCAATATCAGTATTGGGTGGACAATATCGGTATAAGGTGATCAATATCAGTATTGGGTGGCCAATATTAGGATAGGGTGGCCAATATTAGGATAGCGTGGCCAATATTAGGATAGGGTGGCCAATATTAGGATAGGGTGGCCAATATTAGGATAGGGTGGCCAATATCAGCATTGGGTGGTCAATATCAGCATTGGGTGGTCAATATCAGCATTGGGTGGTCAATATCAGCATTGGGTGATCAATATCAGTATAAGGTAATCAATATTATAGGGTGATGGATGTCAGCGTTGGGTGATCAATATCAGCATTGGGTGATCACTATCAGTATTGGGTGGTCAATATCAGCATAGTGTGGACAATATCAGTATAGGGTGATCAATATCAGTATTGGGTGGTCAATATCGGTATAAGGTGATCAATATCAGTATTGGGTGGCCAATATTAGGATAGGGTGGTCAATATCAGCATTGGGTGGTCAATATCAGCATTGGGTGATCAATATTATAGGGTGATGGATGTCAGCGTTGGGTGATCAATATCCGTATAGGCTGATCAATATCATTATAGGGTGATGAATATCTGTACAGAGTGGTCAATATTAGTAAAAGGTCAACATCAGCATTGGGTGGTCAATATCAGCATTTGGTGATCACTCAGCATTGGGTGATCAATATCAGCATTGGGTGGTCAACATCAGCATTGGGTGATCAATATCAGTATAGGGTGATCAATATCATAGGATGATCAATATCAGCATTGGGTGGTCAATATCAGTATAGGGTGATCAATATCAGTGTAGGGTGGTCAATATTAGTGTAGGGTGGTCAATATCAGCATAGGTTGGTCAATATCAGTATTGGGTGGCCAATATTAGGATAGGGTGATCAATATCAGTGGGCGGCACGGTGGCACAGTGGTTAGCACTGCTGCCTCACAGCGCCAGAGACCCGGGTTCAACTCCCGCCTCAGGCGACCGACTGTGTGGAGTTTGCACATTCTCCCCGTGTCTGCGTGGGTTTCCACTGGGTGCTCCGGTTTCCTCCCACAATCCAAAGATGTGCAGGTCAGGTGAATTGGCCATGCTAAATTGCCTTTAGTGTTAGGTAAGGGGTAAAATGTAGGGTTATGGACGGGTTGCGCTTCGGCGGGTCAGTGTGGACTTGTTGGGCCGAAGGGCCTGTTTCTACACTGTAAATAATCTAATCTAAATATCAGTATAGGGTGATCAATATCAGCATTGGGTGGTCAATATCAGTGTAGGGTGGTCAGTATCAGTATAGGGTGATAAATATCAGCATTGGGTTATCAATATCAGTATAGGGTGATCGATATCAGCATTGGGTGGTCAATATCAGTATTGGGTGATCAATATCAGTATAGGGTGATCAATATCAGTATTGGGTGGTCAATATCAGCATAGTGTGGACAATATCAGTATAGGGTGATCGATATCAGCATTGGGTGGTCAATATCAGTATAGGTTGATCAATATCAGCATTGGGTGATCAATATCAGTATAGGGTGATCAGTATCAGTATTGGGTGGTCAATATCAGCATAGTGTGGACAATATCTGTATAGGGTGATCAATATCAGCATTGGGTGGTCAATATCAGTATAGGTTGATCAATATCAGCATTGGGTGATCAATATCAGTATTGGGTGGTCAATATCGGTATAAGGTGGTCAATATCAGCATTGGGTGGTCAATATCAGCATTGGGTGGTCAATATCAGCATTGGGTGGTCAATATCAGCGTAGGGTGATCAATATCAGTGTAGGGTGGTCAATATCAGTATAGGTTGGTCAATATCAGTATTGGGTGGCCAATATTAGGATAGGGTGATCAATATCAGTGGGCGGCACGGTGGCACAGTGGTTAGCACTGCTGCCTCACAGCGCCAGAGACCCGGGTTCAACTCCCGCCTCAGGCGACCGACTGTGTGGAGTTTGCACATTCTCCCCGTGTCTGCGTGGGTTTCCTCCGGGTGCTCCGGTTTCCTCCCACAATCCAAAGATGTGCAGGTCAGGTGAATTGGCCATGCTAAATTGCCCTTAGTGTTAGGTAAGGGGTAAAATGTAGGGTTATGGACGGGTTGCGCTTCGGCGGGTCAGTGTGGATTTGTTGGGCCGAAGGGCCTGTTTCTACACTGTAAGTAATCTAATCTAAATATCAGTATAGGGTGATCAATATCAGCATTGGGTGGTCAATATCAGTGTAGGGTGGTCAGTATCAGTATTGGGTGGTCAATATCAGCATAGTGTGGACAATATCAGTATAGGGTGATCAATATCAGTATGGGGTGATCAATATCAGTATGGGGTGATCAATATCAGCATTGGGTGATCAATATCAGCATTGGGTGATCAATATCAGTATAGGGTGATCAATATCAGTATTGGGTGGTCAATATCAGCATAGTGTGGACAATATCAGTATAGGGTGATCGATATCAGCATTGGGTGGTCAATATCAGTATAGGGTGATCAATATCAGTATTGGGTGGTCAATATCAGCATAGTGTGGACAATATCTGTATAGGGTGATCAATATCAGCATTGGGTGGTCAATATCAGTATAGGTTGATCAATATCAGCATTGGGTGATCAATATCAGTATTGGGTGGTCAATATCGGTATAAGGTGGTCAATATCAGCATTGGGTGGTCAATATCAGCATTGGGTGGTCAATATCAGCATTGGGTGGTCAATATCAGTGTAGGGTGGTCAATATCAGTATAGGTTGGTCAATATCAGTATTGGGTGGCCAATATTAGGATAGGGTGATCAATATCAGTGGGCGGCACGGTGGCACAGTGGTTAGCACTGCTGCCTCACAGCGCCAGAGACCCGGGTTCAACTCCCGCCTCAGGCGACCGACTGTGTGGAGTTTGCACATTCTCCCCGTGTCTGCGTGGGTTTCCTCCGGGTGCTCCGGTTTCCTCCCACAATCCAAAGATGTGCAGGTCAGGTGAATTGGCCATGCTAAATTGCCCTTAGTGTTAGGTAAGGGGTAAAATGTAGGGTTATGGACGGGTTGCGCTTCGGCGGGTCAGTGTGGATTTGTTGGGCCGAAGGGCCTGTTTCTACACTGTAAGTAATCTAATCTAAATATCAGTATAGGGTGATCAATATCAGCATTGGGTGGTCAATATCAGTGTAGAGTGGTCAGTATCAGCATTGGGTGATAAATATCAGCATTGGGTGATCAATATCGGTATTAGGTGATCAATATCAGTATTGGGTGGTCAATATCAGCATAGTGTGGACAATATCAGTATAGGGTGATCAATATCAGTATAGGGTGATCAATATCAGTATTGGGTGGTCAATATCAGTATTGGGTGGTCAATATCAGTATTGGGTGGTCAATATCAGTATTGGGTGGTCAATATCAGTATTGGGTGGTCAATATCAGTATGGGGTGATCAATATCAGCATTGGGTGATCAATATCAGTATAGGGTGGTCAATATCAGTATTGGGTGGTCAATATCAACATAGTGTGGATAATATCAGTATTGGGTGATCGATATCAGCATTGGGTGGTCAATATCAGTGTAGAGTGGTCAGTATCAGCATTGGGTGATCAATATCGGTATTAGGTGATCAATATCAGTATTGGGTGGTCAATATCAGCATAGTGTGGACAATATCAGTATAGGGTGATCAATATCAGTATTGGGTGATCAATATCAGTATTGGGTGATCAATATCAGTATTGGGTGGTCAATATCAGTATTGGGTGGTCAATATCAGTATGGGGTGATCAATATCAGCATTGGGTGATCAATATCAGCATTGGGTGATCAATATCAGTATTGGGTGGTCAATATCAGTATTGGGTGGTCAATATCAGTATAGGTTGATCAATATCAGTATAGGGTGATTGATATCAGCATTGGGTGATCAATATCAGCATTGGGTGATCAATATCAGCATTGGGTGATCAATATCAGTATAGGGTGATCAATATCAGTATAGGGTGATCAATATCAGTATTGGGTGGTCAATATCAGCATAGTGTGGACAATAACAGTATAGGGTGGTCAATATCAGTATTGGGTGGTCAATATCAGTATGGGGTGATCAATATCAGCATTGGGTGGTCAATATCAGTATAGGGTGATCAATATCAGTATTGGGTGGTCAATATCAGCATAGTGTGGACAATAACAGTATAGGGTGATCAATATCAGTATAGGGTGGTCAATATCAGTATTGGGTGGTCAATATCAGTATTGGGTGGTCAATATCAGCATAGTGTGGACAATATCAGTATTGGGTGATCAATATCAGTATTGGGTGATCAATATCAGTATTGGGTGGTCAATATCAGTATAGGTTGATCAATATCAGTATTGGGTGGTCAATATCAGCATTGGGTGATCAATATCAGCATTGGTTGATCAATATCAGTATAGGGTGATCAATATCAGTATTGGGTGGTCAATATCAGTATTGGGTGGTCAATATCAGTATTGGGTGGTCAATATCAGTATGGGGTGATCAATATCAGCATTGGGTGATCAATATCAGCATTGGGTGATCAATATCAGTATTGGGTGGTCAATATCAGCATAGTGTGGACAATAACAGTATAGGGTGGTCAATATCAGTATTGGGTGGTCAATATCAGTATGGGGTGATCAATATCAGCATTGGGTGGTCAATATCAGTATAGGGTGATCAATATCAGTATTGGGTGGTCAATATCAGCATAGTGTGGACAATAACAGTATAGGGTGATCAATATCAGTATAGGGTGGTCAATATCAGTATAAGGTGATCAATATCAGTATTGGGTGGTCAATATCAGCATAGTGTGGACAATATCAGTATTGGGTGATCAATATCAGCATTGGGTGATCAATATCAGTATTGGGTGGTCAATATCAGTATTGGGTGGTCAATATCAGTATAGGTTGATCAATATCAGTATAGGGTGATCGATATCAGCATTGGGTGATCGATATCAGCATTGGGTGATCAATATCAGCATTGGGTGATCAATATCATCATTGGTTGATCAATATCAGTATAGGGTGATCAATATCAGTATTGGGTGGTCAATATCAGCATAGTGTGGACAATAACAGTATAGGGTGGTCAATATCAGTGTAGGGTGGTCAATATCAGTGTAGGGTGGTCAATATCAGTATTGGGTGGTCAATATCAGTATAGGGTGGTCAATATCAGTATAGGGTGATCAATATCAGCATTGGGTGGTCAATATCATAGGGTGATCGATGTCAGCATTGGGTGATCGATGTCAGCATTGGGTGATCGATATCAGCATTGGGTGGTCAAAATCAGCATTGGGTGGTCAAAATCAGCATTGGGTGGTCAATATCAGCATTGGGTGGTCAATATCAGTGTAGGGTGGTCAATATCAGTGTAGGGTGGTCAATATCAGTGTAGGGTGATCAATATCAGTATAAGGTGTTCAATATTATAGGGTGATCGATGTCAGCATTGGGTGATCGATGTCAGCATTGGGTGATCGATGTCAGCATTGGGTGGTCGATATCCGTATAGGGTGGTCGATATCAGTATAGGTTGATCGATATCAGCATTGGGTGATCGATATCAGTATTGGGTGACCAATATCAGTGTAGGGTGGTCAATATCTGTACAGGGTGGACAATATTAGTACAACGTGGTCAATATCAACATAGTGTGGACAATATCAGTATAGGATGATCAATATCAGTATTGGGTGGACAATATCGGTATAAGGTGATCAATATCAGTATTGGGTGGCCAATATTAGGATAGGGTGGCCAATATTAGGATAGGGTGGCCAATATTAGGATAGGGTGGCCAATATTAGGATAGGGTGGCCAATATCAGCATTGGGTGGTCAATATCAGCATTGGGTGGTCAATATCAGCATTGGGTGGTCAATATCAGCATTGGGTGATCAATATCAGTATAAGGTAATCAATATTATAGGGTGATGGATGTCAGCGTTGGGTGATCAATATCAGCATTGGGTGATCACTATCAGTATTGGGTGGTCAATATCAGCATAGTGTGGACAATATCAGTATAGGGTGATCAATATCAGTATTGGGTGGTCAATATCGGTATAAGGTGATCAATATCAGTATTGGGTTACCAATATTAGGATAGGGTGGTCAATATCAGCATTGGGTGGTCAATATCAGCATTGGGTGATCAATATTATAGGGTGATGGATGTCAGCGTTGGGTGATCAATATCCGTATAGGCTGATCAATATCATTATAGGGTGATGAATATCTGTACAGAGTGGTCAATATTAGTAAAAGGTCAACATCAGCATTGGGTGGTCAATATCAGCATTTGGTGATCACTCAGCATTGGGTGATCAATATCAGCATTGGGTGGTCAACATCAGCATTGGGTGATCAATATCAGTATAGGGTGATCAATATCATAGGATGATCAATATCAGCATTGGGTGGTCAATATCAGTATAGGGTGATCAATATCAGTGTAGGGTGGTCAATATTAGTGTAGGGTGGTCAATATCAGCATAGGTTGGTCAATATCAGTATTGGGTGGCCAATATTAGGATAGGGTGATCAATATCAGTGGGCGGCACGGTGGCACAGTGGTTAGCACTGCTGCCTCACAGCGCCAGAGACCCGGGTTCAACTCCCGCCTCAGGCGACCGACTGTGTGGAGTTTGCACATTCTCCCCGTGTCTGCGTGGGTTTCCACTGGGTGCTCCGGTTTCCTCCCACAATCCAAAGATGTGCAGGTCAGGTGAATTGGCCATGCTAAATTGCCTTTAGTGTTAGGTAAGGGGTAAAATGTAGGGTTATGGACGGGTTGCGCTTCGGCGGGTCAGTGTGGACTTGTTGGGCCGAAGGGCCTGTTTCTACACTGTAAATAATCTAATCTAAATATCAGTATAGGGTGATCAATATCAGCATTGGGTGGTCAATATCAGTGTAGGGTGGTCAGTATCAGTATAGGGTGATAAATATCAGCATTGGGTTATCAATATCAGTATAGGGTGATCGATATCAGCATTGGGTGGTCAATATCAGTATTGGGTGATCAATATCAGTATAGGGTGATCAATATCAGTATTGGGTGGTCAATATCAGCATAGTGTGGACAATATCAGTATAGGGTGATCGATATCAGCATTGGGTGGTCAATATCAGTATAGGTTGATCAATATCAGCATTGGGTGATCAATATCAGTATAGGGTGATCAGTATCAGTATTGGGTGGTCAATATCAGCATAGTGTGGACAATATCTGTATAGGGTGATCAATATCAGCATTGGGTGGTCAATATCAGTATAGGTTGATCAATATCAGCATTGGGTGATCAATATCAGTATTGGGTGGTCAATATCGGTATAAGGTGGTCAATATCAGCATTGGGTGGTCAATATCAGCATTGGGTGGTCAATATCAGCATTGGGTGGTCAATATCAGCGTAGGGTGATCAATATCAGTGTAGGGTGGTCAATATCAGTATAGGTTGGTCAATATCAGTATTGGGTGGCCAATATTAGGATAGGGTGATCAATATCAGTGGGCGGCACGGTGGCACAGTGGTTAGCACTGCTGCCTCACAGCGCCAGAGACCCGGGTTCAACTCCCGCCTCAGGCGACCGACTGTGTGGAGTTTGCACATTCTCCCCGTGTCTGCGTGGGTTTCCTCCGGGTGCTCCGGTTTCCTCCCACAATCCAAAGATGTGCAGGTCAGGTGAATTGGCCATGCTAAATTGCCCTTAGTGTTAGGTAAGGGGTAAAATGTAGGGTTATGGACGGGTTGCGCTTCGGCGGGTCAGTGTGGATTTGTTGGGCCGAAGGGCCTGTTTCTACACTGTAAGTAATCTAATCTAAATATCAGTATAGGGTGATCAATATCAGCATTGGGTGGTCAATATCAGTGTAGAGTGGTCAGTATCAGCATTGGGTGATAAATATCAGCATTGGGTGATCAATATCGGTATAGGGTGATCAATATCAGTATAAGGTGATCAATATCAGTATTGGGTGGTCAATATCAGCATAGTGTGGACAATATCAGTATAGGGTGATCAATATCAGTATTGGGTGATCAATATCAGTATTGGGTGGTCAATATCAGTATTGGGTGGTCAATATCAGTATGGGGTGATCAATATCAGCATTGGGTGATCAATATCAGTATAGGGTGGTCAATATCAGTATTGGGTGGTCAATATCAACATAGTGTGGATAATATCAGTATTGGGTGATCGATATCAGCATTGGGTGGTCAATATCAGTGTAGAGTGGTCAGTATCAGCATTGGGTGATAAATATCAGCATTGGGTGATCAATATCGGTATAGGGTGATCAATATCAGTATTGGGTGGTCAATATCAGCATAGTGTGGACAATATCAGTATAGGGTGATCAATATCAGTATTGGGTGATCAATATCAGTATTGGGTGATCAATATCAGTATTGGGTGGTCAATATCAGTATTGGGTGGTCAATATCAGTATTGGGTGGTCAATATCAGTATGGGGTGATCAATATCAGCATTGGGTGATCAATATCAGTATTGGGTGGTCAATATCAGTATTGGGTGGTCAATATCAACATAGTGTGGATAATATCAGTATTGGGTGATCGATATCAGCATTGGGTGGTCAATATCAGTGTAGAGTGGTCAGTATCAGCATTGGGTGATAAATATCAGCATTGGGTGATCAATATCAGTATAAGGTGATCAATATCAGTATTGGGTGGTCAATATCAGCATAGTGTGGACAATATCAGTATAGGGTGATCAATATCAGTATTGGGTGATCAATATCAGTATTGGGTGATCAATATCAGTATTGGGTGATCAATATCAGTATTGGGTGGTCAATATCAGTATTGGGTGGTCAATATCAGTATTGGGTGGTCAATATCAGTATGGGGTGATCAATATCAGCATTGGGTGATCAATATCAGCATTGGGTGGTCAATATCAGTATTGGGTGGTCAATATCAGTATAGGTTGATCAATATCAGTATAGGGTGATCGATATCAGCATTGGGTGATCAATATCAGCATTGGTTGATCAATATCAGTATAGGGTGATCAATATCAGTATAGGGTGATCAATATCAGTATTGGGTGGTCAATATCAGTATTGGGTGGTCAATATCAGTATAGGGTGATCAATATCAGTATTGGGTGGTCAATATCAGTATTGGGTGGTCAATATCAGTATGGGGTGATCAATATCAGCATTGGGTGGTCAATATCAGTATAGGGTGATCAATATCAGTATTGGGTGGTCAATATCAGCATAGTGTGGACAATAACAGTATAGGGTGATCAATATCAGTATAGGGTGGTCAATATCAGTATAAGGTGATCAATATCAGTATTGGGTGGTCAATATCAGCATAGTGTGGACAATATCAGTATTGGGTGATCAATATCAGTATTGGGTGATCAATATCAGTATTGGGTGGTCAATATCAGTATGGGGTGATCAATATCAGCATTGGGTGATCAATATCAGCATTGGGTGATCAATATCAGCATTGGGTGATCAATATCAGTATAGGGTGATCAATATCAGTATTGGGTGATCAATATCAGCATTGGTTGATCAATATCAGTATAGGGTGATCAATATCAGTATTGGGTGGTCAATATCAGCATAGTGTGGACAATAACAGTATAGGGTGGTCAATATCAGCATTGGGTGGTCAATATCAGTATAGGGTGATCAATATCAGTATTGGGTGGTCAATATCAGCATAGTGTGGACAATAACAGTATAGGGTGATCAATATCAGTATTGGGTGGTCAATATCAGTATTGGGTGGTCAATATCAGTATGGGGTGATCAATATCAGCATTGGGTGGTCAATATCTGTACAAGGTGGTCAATATCAGTGTAGGGTGATGAATATCAGTGTAGGGTGATGAATATCAGTGTAGGGTGATGAATATCAGTGTAGGGTGATGAATATCTGTACAAGGTGGTCAATATCAGTACAGGGTGATCAATATCAGTATTGGGTGGTCAATATCAGTATAGGGTGATCAATATCAGTATTGGGTGGTCAATATCAGCATTGGGTGGACAATATCAGTGTAGCGTGATCAATATCATAGGATGATCAATATCAGTTTTTTTTTTTAGATTAGGTTAGACTTACAGTGTGGAAACAGGCCCTTCGGCCCAACAAGTCCACACCGACCCGCCGAAGCGAAACCCACCCATACCCTTACATTTACCCCTTACCTAACACTACGGGCAATTTAGCATGGCCAATTCACCTGACCCGCACATCTTTGGACTGTGGGAGGAAACCGGAGCACCCGGAGGAAACCCACGCTGACACGGGGAGAACGTGCAAACTCCACACAGTCAGTCGCCTGAGTCGGGAATTGAACCCGGGTCTCAGGCGCTGTGAGGCAGCAGTGCTAACCACTGTGCCACCGTGCCGCCCACAAATTGGGTGGCCAATATTAGGATAGGGTGGTCAATATCAGTGTAGGGTGATGAATATCAGTGTAGGGTGATGAATATCAGTGTAGGGTGATGAATATCAGTGTAGGGTGATGAATATCAGTGTAGGGTGGTCAATATCTGTACAAGGTGGTCAATATCAGTGTAGGGTGATGAATATCTGTACAAGGTGGTCAATATCAGTACAGGGTGATCAATATCAGTACTGGGTGGTCAATATCAGTATAGGGTGATCAATATCAGTATTGGGTGGTCAATATCAGCATTGGGTGGACAATATCAGTGTAGCGTGATCAATATCATAGGATGATCAATATCAGTATTGGGTGGTCAATATCGGTATAAGGTGATCAATATCAGTATTGGGTGGCCAATATTAGGATAGGGTGGTCAATATCAGCATTGGGTGGTCAATATCAGCATTGGGTGGTCAATATCAGTATAAGGTGATCAATATTATAGGGTGATGGATGTCAGCGTTGGGTGATCGATGTCAGAATAGGGTGATCAATATCAGTATAGGGTGATGAATGTCTGTACAGAGTGGTCAATATTAGTAAAAGGTCAACATCAGCATTGGGTGGTCAATATCAGCATTTGATGATCACTCAGCATTGGGTAATCAATATCAGTATAGAGTGATCAATATCAGCATTGGGTGGTCAACATCAGCATTGGGTGGTCAATATCAGCATAGGGTGATCAAAATCAGCATTGGGTGGTCAATATCAATATTGGTTGATAAATATCAGTATAGGGTGGTCAATATCAGTATAGGGTGATCAATATCAGCATTGGTTGGTCAATAACAGTACAGGGTGGTCAATATCAGTACAAGGTGGTCAATATCAGTATTGGTTGGTCAATATCAGTATAGGGTGACGAATATCAGTGTAGTGTGACGAATATCTGTACAGAGTGATCAATATCTGTACAGGGTGGTCAATATCCGCATTTGGTGATCACTCAGCATTGGGTGATCAATATCAGCATTGGGTGGTCAATATCAGCATTGGGTGGTCAATATCAGTGTAAGGTGGTCAATATCAACATTGGGTGATCAATATTAGCATGGGTGGTCAATATCAGCATAGGGTGATCAATATCAGCATTGGGTGGTCAATATCAGTATAGGGTGGTCAATATCAGTATAGGGTGATCAATATCAGTATAGGGTGATCAATATCAGCATTGGGTGGTCAATAACAGTACAGGGTGGTCAATATCAGTACAGGGTGGTCAATATCAGTACAAGGTGGTCAATGTCAGTATTGGTTGGTCAATATCAGTATAGGGTGACGAATATCTGTACAGAGTGATCAATATCTGTACAGGGTGGTCAATATCCGCATTGGGTGATCACTCAGCATTGGGTGATCAATATCAGCATTGGGTGATCAATATCAGCATTGGGTGCTCAATATCAGTGTAGGGTGGTCAATATCAACATTGGGTGATCAATATTAGCATGGGTGGTCAATATCAGTACAGAGTGATCAATATCAGCGTTGGGTGGTCAATATCAGCATTGGGTGATCAATATCAGTGTAGTAGGGTGGTCGATATCAGTATAGGGTGGTCGATATCAGTATAGGGTGATCAATATTAGTATTGAGTGATCACTATCAGTATTGGTTGGTCAATATCAGCGTTGGGTGATCAATATCATTATAGGGTGATCAATATCAGTTTTGGGTGATCACTATCAGCATTGGGTGATCAATATCAATATAGGGTGGTCGATATCAGCATTGGGTGATCGATATCAGTATTCGGTGGTCAATATCAGTCTGGAGTGGTCAATATCTGCATAGGTTGGTCAATATCTGCATAGGTTGGTCAATATCTGCATAGGTTGGTCAATATCTGCATTGGGTGGTCAATATCTATACAGTGATCAATATCTGTGTACAGTGATCAATATCTATGTGCAGTGATCAATATCAACATCGGGTGATCAATATTTGCATAGGGTGGTCAGTATCAGTATAGGGTGATCAATTTCTGTATCGGGCGGTCAATATCCTTATGGGGCGGTCAATATCCTTATGGGGCGATCAATATCCTTATGGGGTGATCAACGATCAGTATCTGTACAGGTGGATCTGTACCTGTATAGAGTGATCAATATCCGTGCGGAGCGATCAATATTTGTATAGGGTGATCAATCTCCCTATGGGACGATCAATATCCGTACGGGCTGGTCAATATCCGTGCGGGGCGGTCAGTGTCCGTGCGGGGGGGGTCAGTGTCCGTGCGGGGGGGGTCAGTTTCCGTGCGGGGGGGGTCAGTGTCCGTACGGGATGGTCAGTGTCCGTGCGGGGGGGGTCAGTGTCCGTGCGGGATGGTCAGTGTCCGTGCGGGATGGTCAGTGTCCGTGCGGGGGGGTCAGTGTCCGTGCGGGGGGGTCAGTGTCCGTGCGAGGGGGTCAGTGTCCGTGCGGGGTGGGTCAGTGTCCGTGCGGGGTGGGTCAGTGTCCGTGCGGGGCGGGTCAGTGTCCGTGCGGGATGGTCAGTGTCCGTGCGGGATGGTCAGTGTCCGTGCGGGGTGGGTCAGTGTCCGTGCGGGGTGGGTCAGTGTCCGTGCGGGGTGGGTCAGTGTCCGTGCGGGGCGGGTCAGTGTCCGTGCGGGGCGGGTCAGTGTCTGTGCGGGATGGTCAGTGTCCGTGCGGGATGGTCAGTGTCCGTGCGGGGGGGGTCAGTGTCCGTGCGGGATGGTCGGTGTCCGTGCGGGCTGGTCAGTGTCCGTGCGGGGGGGGGGGGTCAGTGTCCGTGCGGGGGGGTCAGTATCCCTAGGGGATGATCAATACCTGTACAGCATGAACGGTGTCCATATGGGGTGGTTCGTACCTGTATCGAGTGAGTGGGCAATGTCCGTATGGGCTGATCAATATCTGCATGTGGCGACCAGTATCGGTACAGAGTGATCAATATCTGTATGGGGGCGCGATCAGAATCTGTATGGAGCGATCAGTATCCATACGGGATGATCAATATCCATACGGGGTGATCAGTATCCATACGGGGTGATCAGTATCTGTACAGGGTGATCAATGTCTGTACAGGGCGATTGGTATCCGTATATGGTGATCAGTACGCCTACAGTGTGCCCAGTATCCCTACGGGGCGATGGGTATTGTACAGGGTAGTGGGTGGCGATGTGGGGTGACCGATATCCCTACGGGACACACTGTATCGATGTGGGGCGACCGATATCCCTACGGGACACTCTGTATCGATGTGGGGTGACCGATATCACTACGGGACACTCTGTATCGATGTGGGGCGACCGATATCCCTACGGGACACTCTGTATCGATGTGGGGCGACCGATATCCCTACGGGACACTCTGTATCGATGTGGGGCGACCGATATCACTACGGGACACACTGTATCGATGTGGGGCGACCGATATCACTACGGGACACACTGTATCGATGTGGGGCGACCGATATCCCTACGGGACACTCTGTATCGATGTGGGGTGACCTGTATCCCTACAGGACACACTGTATCGATGTGGGGTGACCGATATCCCTACAGGACACTCTGTATCGATGTGGGGCGACCGATATCCCTACGGGACACTCTGTATCGATGTGGGGCGACCGATATCCCTACGGGACACACTGTATCGATGTGGGGCGACCGATATCCCTACGGGACACTCTGTATCGATGTGGGGCGACCGATATCCCTACGGGACACACTGTATCGATGTGGGGCGACCAATATCCCTACGGGACACACTGTATCGATGTGGGGTGACCTGTATCCCTACGGGACGCTCTGTATCGATGTGGTGCGGCCTGTCTCCCTACGGGACACTCTGTATCGATGTGGGGCGACCGATATCCCTACGGGACACTCTGTATCGATGTGGGGCGACCGATATCACTACGGGACCCTCTGTATTGATGTGGGGCGACCGATATCCCTACGGGACACTCTGTATCGATGTGGGACGACCGATATCCCTACGGGACACTCTGTATCGATGTGGGACGACCGATATCCCTACGGGACACTCTGTATCGATGTGGGGCGACCAATATCCCTACGGGACACACTGTATCGATGTGGGGTGACCTGTATCCCTACGGGACGCTCTGTATCGATGTGGTGCGGCCTGTCTCCCTACGGGACACTCTGTATCGATGTGGGGCGACCGATATCCCTACGGGACACTCTGTATCGATGTGGGACGACCGATATCCCTACGGGACACTCTGTATCGATGTGGGGCGACCGATATCCCTACGGGACACTCTGTATCGATGTGGGGTGACCTGTATCCCTACGGGACACTCTGTATCGATGTGGGGCGACCGATATCCCTACGGGACACTCTGTATCGATACAGTAGTGAAGAGTCTGGGTGCGATCGGTACAGGAGTGAGGGAGACTGGGAGCGATCAATACTGGAGTGAGGGAGACGGAGTGATCGCTACAGGAGTGAGGAAGACTAGGAGTGATCGCTATAAGAGTGAGGGAGACTGGGAGCGGTCGGTACTGGAGTGAGACAGACTGGGAGCGATCAATACAGGACTGAGCCAGACTGGGACAGATCAACACAGGAGTGAGGGAGACTGGGAGTGATGGGTACAGGAGTGAAGGGGACTGGGAACGATCAGGACAGGAGTGAGGGAGACTGGGAGTGATGGGAGCGATTGGTACAGGAGTGAAGGGGACTGGGAACGATCAGGACAGGTGTGAGGGAGACTGGGAGCGATCAATATAGGAATGAGGGAGACTGGGAGTGATCAATACAAGAGTGACGGAGACTGGGAGTGATCGGTACAGGAGTGTGGGATACTGGGAGTGATCAATACAGGAGCGAGAGAGACTGGGAGTGATCAATACTGCAGGGTGGAGTCTGGGAGCGATCAGTACAAAAGTGAGGGAAACTGGGAGTGATCAATACAGGAGTGAGGGAAACTGGGACCAATCAATATAGGAATGACGGAGACTGGGAGTGATCAGTGCAGGAGTGAGGGAGACTAGAAGCGATCAATACAGGAGTGAGGGAGACTGGAGGCGAACAATACACACGAGTGAGGGAGACTGGGAGCAATCGGTACAGGAGTGTGGGATACTGGGAGTGATCGGTACAGGAGTGTGGGATACTGGGAGTGATCGGTACAGGAGTGTGGGATACTGGGAGTGATCAATACAGGAGCGAGAGAGACTGGGAGCGATCAATACTGCAGGGTGGAGTCTGGGAGCGATCAGTACAAAAGTGAGGGAGACTGGGAGCGATCAATACAGGAGTGAGGGAAACTGGGAGTGATGAATAAAGGAGTGAGGGAGAGTGGGAGCGATCAATACAGGAGTGAGGGAGACTGGAGGTGAACAATACAGGAGTGAGAGAGATTGTGAGCGATCAATATAGGAGTGAGGGAGACTGGGAGTGATCGGTACAGGAGTGAGGGAGATTGGGATCGGTCAGTAAGAAGTGAGGGAGACTGGGAACGATCTGTACAGGAGTGAGGGAGACTGGGAACGATCTGTACAGGAGTGAGGGATACTGGAGGCGAACAATAAAGGAGTGAGGGAGACTGGGACCAATCAATATAAGAATGAGGGATAGTGGGAGTGATCAGTGCGGGAATGAGGGAGATTGGAGGCGAACAATAAAGGAGTGAGGGAGACTGGGAACGATCGGTGCAGGAGTGAGGGAGACTGGAGGTAATCAATACAGGAGTGAAGGAGATTGGAGGTAATCAATACAGGAGTGAGGAAACTGGGAGTGATCAATACAGGAGTGAGGGAGACTGGGAACGATAATACAGTTGTGTAAAATTCTTCAGGGGGAGGGGAACAGCCAGAGCTTGTACCCATTGGTACCAGTGACATCAGTTGGGAAAGGAATGAGGGCCTGACAAGTGGGTCCGGGTTAAACTGCAATTATTTCAATGTAAGAGACCTGACAGGTAAGGCAAATGGGCCAGTGGGACTGGGATATCAGAGCGATGATAGAAACGTGGCTCCGGGATGGACCGGACTGGCAACTCCACATTCTGGGGTACAGGTACTGGTCAGAAGGCTGCAAGGGGGAGGCAGGAGGGGTGAGGGGGTGGTGGTTTTGATTTGGGAGAACATCACAGCTGTACTGAGAGAGGACATTCCTGGGTGATAGACCAGTTGGTGATATGGATGGAAATCTCAGACAGCCGCATAAATAACTGGGTTGTAATAGAAGGGGGTTTTAACTTTCCCAACATGGGCCTGTCACTGTGTTAAGGGCTTGGATGGAGAGACATTTGTTGAGTGTGTTCAGGAAGAATTTCTCATCCGTTATGGAGATGGTCATTCTGGAGAAGGGACATTCCCTGGGGAATAAGGC
Organism: Hemiscyllium ocellatum; assembly: GCF_020745735.1. Taxonomy (NCBI): domain Eukaryota; kingdom Metazoa; phylum Chordata; class Chondrichthyes; order Orectolobiformes; family Hemiscylliidae; genus Hemiscyllium; species Hemiscyllium ocellatum. The sequence continues at coordinate 497,381 of NW_026867523.1, forward strand.
AGGGTGGTGACACGAGTTTGAGTGGGGGAGCACTTGGAGACCAGTGGAACTATGGATAAGGATCGGTCTGGTTCACAAGTTAAACTCCTCACCTGGAGCAAGGCCAGTTCTGATGGTCTCAGACAGGAACTTGCCTGAGTCGTTGGGGAGAAGCTGTTTCTAGGCAAAGGCGGGTGTGTGGTACGTGGGAGGCTTTCAGAACTGGTGTCAGACTGTGGAGCATTTGAAAACCCCGAGGATAGATAAGTCCCCTGGGCCAGACGGGATACACCCAAGATTCCTACGGGAAGCGAGGGAAGAGATTATTGTGCTGAATCTTTGCATCCTCACCGTTCCCTGGAGTAGTGTCAGGTGATTGGAGTGTGGCAAATGTTCTTCCCTTGGTCAAGGAAGGGAATAGTGATAACCCTGGGAATGACAGACCAGTCAGTCTTTGGTGGGTAAAGTATTGGGGAGGATCCTGAGAGACAGGATTTCTGATTATGTGGAAAACCGTCGTTTGATTAGAGATAGTCAGCCTGGCTTTGGGAGGGACAGGTCATCCCTCACCAACCTCATTGGGTTCTTTCAGGATGTGACAAAACGCAGTGATGAGGGTAGAGCAGTGGGTGTGGTGGAGATGGATTGGAGTGAGGTGTTCGGTAAGGTTCCCCAGGGTCGGCTCATTCAGGAAGTGCGGAGGCATGGGATCCAGGGAAATCTGGCTGTCTGGGTACGGGATTGGCTGGCCCAGGGAAGGTAGAGGGTGGTGGGAGATGGCAAGTATTCAGCCTGGGGCTGGGTGAGCAGTGGGGGTTCCCCAGGGATCTGTTCTGGGACCTCAGCTCTTTGTGATGTTTATAAATGACTTGGATGAGGAAGTGGAAGGGGGGGTTGGGGTTAGTAAGTTTGCCGATGGCACGAAGGTTGGTGGAGTTGTGGATAGTGTGGAGAGCTGTTGTAGGTTCCAACGGGACACTGACAGGACGCAGAGCTGGGCTGGGACGTGGCAGATGGAGTTCAACCTAGAAACGTGTGAAGTGATTCACTTTGGAAGGTGGGATTTGAATGCAGATTACAGGGATAAAGGCAGGGGATTCATGGCAGTGTGGAGGATCAGAGGGATCTGGGGGTCCATGTCCATACATCCCTCCGAGCTGCCCCCCAAGTGGGTAGGGTAAAAACAATGACTGCAGATGCTGGAAACCAGATTCTGGATTAGTGGTGCTGGAAGAGCACAGCAGGTCAGGCAGCATCCGAGGAGCAGGAAAATCGACGTTTCGGGCAAAAGCCCTTCATCAGGAATAAAGGCAGAAAGCCTGAAGCGTGGAGAGATAAACTAGAGGAGGGTGGGTTGGGGGGGGGGGGGGAGGACAAAATAGCATAGAGTACAACGGGTGAGTGGGTAGGGTTATTCAGAAGGCGGACTGTGTGATGGCTTTCATTCGCGGGGGATTGAGTTTAAGAGCGGCGAGGTCCTGCTGCAGCTCTACACAGCCCTGGTTAGACCACACTGGGAATATTGTGTCCAGTTCTGGTCACCTCATTATAGGAAGGATGTGGAAGGTGTAGAGAGGGTGCAGAGGGGATTTCCCAGGATGCTGCCTGGATTGGAGGGTGTGTCTGATGGGGAAAGGTGGAGGGAGCGAGGACTTTTCCCATTGGGGTGTAGAAGGATGAGAGACTTCTATATCTCGTTCCGGGTACGGAATTATTTATCTGAAATCCTTGGGGCCAGCTGTTTATCGCCAGTCGGAATTTTTCAGATTTCTGAATGAACAATATTTTTACAGTGAAATAAAACCATTTGCAACACCAGAGCAGTACAGGCACCTGCCAGTGCTGGGCCAGGCGTGACCTGGGGACAACTGGCTGGGGAGTTCGCTGCAAGCTAAAATAACACTCCCTACTCAAACAACAAATCGCATTTCCCATCAAGGATCGTATATCTGTCATACAGGAATAACAAGGTGTGGCTGTGACTGGGAATGCCAGAGACTGGGAGTGGTCACTCGAGGAGTGGCTGTGACTGGGAATGGTGGAGGTGGGAGTGGTCGGTATCTTGGCACAGTCAGTGCCCTCACCACTGGTGGGTCATTAGCATGGTTTTACCTGGTGCAGAATCCCATCCAGCCCCTCCACCCCTCCCTATCTCTGTAACCCCCTCCAGTCCCTACAACCCCTCCAGTCCCTACAACCCCTCCCTATCTCTGTAACCCCCTCCTCCACCTCCCTATCTCTTTAACCCCCTCCAACCCCTACATCCTATCCCTTTCTCTATAACCCCCTCCAGCCGCTAAATCCCCTCCCTATCTCTGTAATCCCCTACAGCACCCACACCCCCTCCCTATCTCTGTAACCCTCTCCAGCCCCTACACCCCCTCCCTATCTCTGTAACCCTCTCCAGCCCCTACACCCCCTCCCTATCTCTGTAACCCTCTCCAGCCCCTACACTCCCTCCCTATCTCTGTAACCCCCTCCAGCCCCTAAATCCCCTCCCTATCTCTGTAACCCCCTCCAGCCCCTACACCCCCCTCCCTATCTCTGTAAACCCCTCAAACCCCTACACCCACTCCCTATCTCTGTAACCCCCTCCAGCCCCTAAATCCCCTCCCTATCTCTGTAAACCCCTCAAACCCCTACACCCTCACCCTATCTCTGTAACCCCCTCCAGCCCCTAAATCCCCTCCCTATCTCTGTAAACCCCTCAAACCCCTACACCCTCACCCTATCTCTGTAGCCCCCACACTCCCTCCCTATCTCTATAACCCCCTCCAGCCCCTACACCCCCTCCCTATTTCTCTCTCTATATCTCTCTCCTCTCTCTCTCTGTCTGTCTCTTTCTCTCTATCTCTATCTATTTCTCTCACACACACAGATTTACACACTCGCACATTCTCTCTCTCTCTCTCTCTCTCTCCTCTCTGTCCTGTCTCTGTCTCTCTGCCTCTCTCTCTATCTCTCTGTCTCTCTCTTCTCTCTCTTTCTCTCCTCTCTGTCCTGTCTCTGTCTCTCTGTGTCTCTCTCTCTCCTCTCTCTCTATCTCTCTGTCTCTCTCTCTCTTCTCTCTCTCTCTCTCCTCTCTCTCTCTCCTCTGTCTCTCTCTCTCTCTCTCCTCTCTGTCCTGTCTCTGTCTCTCTGTCTCTCTCTCTTCTCTCTCCTCTCTGTCCTGTCTCTCTCTCTCTCTCTCCCTTCCTCAGCTCTCTCCCGTTTTGAACAGCTGATGTGTGTGTGGGACCTTGCTACCCCTGTGTCCACGTGCTGATGGCTGGTGTGAGGGGGAAGCTGGGAGAGATGCTGGGTGGATGTGAGCTGTTCTGCTGTCTCCCGGAATGATGTGTGAGGGGAAAGCACAGTGTACCTGGTGCCTCACGCTGTCCTTGCAGTTTGCAGGCATTTCATTGGCTCTGCTCTCCACAGAGGCCTCCTTATAAATCGGAGCTGGAGTGGTGGGGAGGAAAGAGCCACATGGGGCAGAATGATTCAGGTTTCAGCAGGGCAGTCTCTCCTGCAGGAAGGAGATCCAGAAACAGGGGATCCTGCCTCTCTGCTCCCACCGTTCCGGGAGCATTGAGAGTCAGGTCGAGCTAATCTCCTCCTTTGAAAGCCCTTGCCGAGGGGCTGGCCCCGGACTGTTGCTGGATCAGTGAGTACAGAGCGATCAGGAAGGTGTGAATCCTCTCTCCTGCTCTCAGGCTGCACTCAGGCTTTGGGAATGAGGGGCAGAGGAGGGGTCTGCCTGCTGGAGGCTGGGAGACCAGACCTGTGAGAAGACAGTCCCAAATAAATCCAACAGGGGTGGGTGGAGGGGAATGTGGGGCTCTCTCCCGCAGGGAGTGGGGAGGTTGGGAATGTGGGACTGACTCCCACAGGGAGTGGGGAGGAGGGGAATGTGGGACTGACTCCCACAGGGAGTGGGGAGGAGGGGGGGAATGTGGGACTGACTCCCACAGGGAGTGGGGAGGAGGGGGGGAATGTGGGACTGACTCCCACAGGGAGTGGGGAGGAGGGGGGGAATGTGGGACTGACTCCCACAGGGAGTGGGGAGGGGGGGAATGTGGGACTGACTCCCACAGGGAGTGGGGAGGGGGGGAATGTGGAACTGACTCCCACAGGGAGTGGGGGATACGGATACAGTTTCCATGACTGAGTGGCCATTGTGGATCGTAGTGAGAGGGTCTTTGGGAAAAAGGCAGCTTGTTGAATTAGTGACTATAACGCTGTCGTGATTTAGTTGAATGGGGCTGAATGGCCTCCTCCTGTCCCTGTGTAACAGGCTGGAGGAGGAGGGGCTGAATGGCCTCCTGTTCCTGTGTGACAGGCTGGAGGAGGAGGGGCTGAATGGCCTCCTGTCCCAGTGTACCAGGCTGGAGGGGGAGGGGCTGAGTGGCCTCCTGTCCCTGTGTACCAGGCTGGAGGAGGAGGAGGAGGAGGAGGAGGAGGGGCTGGACAGGGCCCACAGGCTGGAGCTGTGTTTGAGGTGGGGGTGTTGTTGTGTCAGTGGACAGGCTGACAGCTCCAGGGCAGGCAGCAGTAGCTGAGCCCGTCCCCCAGGTTCTGCCTGGGGACCAGCTGACAGTCGAAAGGTTGAAATATGCTATCATTCTGTCCCTCTGCTGAGGAGGTGGCGGGTCTGCCTCGGTTTGCACAGCTAATACTACAGTTCACTTCAATCATCTACACATGAGCACAAGTGCATTTCTGTAGGGCCTGTCCCCAACATCCCAGACCTTTGAAGCCATTGAATGGCCTCTTTGGAGGACGGTCCTCGATGGAATGTCAGAAATGCAGCAGCAGATGTGCGCACCGTAATCTCCAACACACAGCGTCTTTACTGAAGCCATGTTGGATGAGGCGTACACATCAGCAGGAGGACCCCACTCCTCTCACAGTGTTATCTGTGTGTATCCTACACACCCACCCGAGCAGGACTCCGTTCCCATTCCCTCAGCACTGACCCTCCGACAGTGCCCACTCCCTCAGCACTGACCCTCCGACAGTGCCCACTCCCTCAGCACTGACCCTCCAACAGTGCCCACTCCCTCAGCACTGACCCTCCGACAGTGCCCACTCCCTCAGCACTGACCCTCCGACAGTGCCCACTCCCTCTGCACTGACCCTCCGACAGTGCCCACTCCCTCAGCACTGATCCTCCGACAGTGCCCACTCCCTCAGCACTGACCCTGCAACAGTGCCCACTCCCTCAGCACTGACCCTCCGACAGTGCCCACTCCCTCAGCACTGACCCTCCGACAGTGCCCACTCCCTCTGCACTGACCCTCCGACAGTGCCCACTCCCTCAGCACTGACCCTCCGACAGTGCCCACTCCCTCTGCACTGACCCTCCGACAGTACCCACTCCCTCAGTACTGACCCTCCGACAGTGTCCACTCCCTCAGCACTGACCCTCCGACAGTGCCCACTCCCTCAGCACTGACCCTCCGACAGTGCGGCACTCCCTCAGCACTGACCCTCCGACAGCGCCCACTCCCTCAGCACTGACCCTCCTACAGTGCCCACTCCCTCAGCACTGACCCTCCGACAGTGCCCACTCCCTCAGCACTGACCCTCCGACAGTGCCCACTCCCTCTGCACTGACCCTCCGACAGTGCCCACTCCCTCAGCACTGATCCTCCGACAGTGCCCACTCCCTCAGCACTGACCCTGCAACAGTGCCCACTCCCTCAGCACTGACCCTCCGACAGTGCCCACTCCCTCTGCACTGACCCTCCGACAGTGCCCACTCCCTCTGCACTGACCCTCCGACAGTGCCCACTCCCTCAGCACTGATCCTCCGACAGTGCGGCACACCCTCAGCACTGACCCTCCGACAGTGCGGCACTCCCTCAACACTGTCCCTCCGACAGTACCCACTCCCTCAGTACTGACCCTCCGACAGTGTCCACTCCCTCAGCACTGACCCTCCGACAGTGCCCACTCCCTCAGCACTGACCCTCCGACAGTGCGGCACTCCCTCAGCACTGACCCTCCGACAGTGCGGCACTCCCTCAGCACTGACCCTCCGACAGTGCGGCACTCCCTCAGCACTGACCCTCCGACAGTGCGGCACTCCCTCAGCACTGACCCTCCGACAGTGCCCACTCCCTCAGCACTGACCCTCCGACAGTACCCACTCCCTCAGCACTGACCCTCCGACAGTGCCCACTCCCTCAGCACTGACCCTCCGACAGTGCCCCACTCCCTCAGCACTGACCCTCCGACAGTGCCCACTCCCTCAGCACTGACCCTCTGACAGTGCCCCACTCCCTCAGCACTGACCCTCCGACAGTGCAGCCCGATCTCAGCACTGACCCTCCGACAGTGCCCACTCCCTCAGCACTGACCCTCCGACAGTGCCCACTCCCTCAGCACTGACCCTCCGACAGTGCCCACTCCCTCAGCACTGATCCTCCGACAGTGCGGCACACCCTCAGCACTGACCCTCCGACAGTGCGGCACTCCCTCAACACTGTCCCTCCGACAGTACCCACTCCCTCAGTACTGACCCTCCGACAGTGTCCACTCCCTCTGCACTGGCCCTCCGACAGTGCCCACTCCCTCTGCACTGACCCTCCGACAGTGCCCACTCCCTCAGCACTGACCCTCCGACAGTGCGGCACTCCCTCAGCACTGACCCTCCGACAGTGCGGCACTCCCTCAGTACTGACCCTCCGACAGTGCCCACTCCCTCAGCACTGACCCTCCGACAGTACCCACTCCCTCAGCACTGACCCTCCGACAGTGCCCACTCACTCAGCACTGACCCTCTGACAGTGCCCCACTCCCTCAGCACTGACCCTCCGACAGTGCCCACTCCCTCAGCACTGACCCTCTGACAGTGCCCCACTCCCTCAGCACTGACCCTCCGACAGTGCAGCCCTATCTCAGCACTGACCCTCCGACAGTGCCCACTCCCTCAGCACTGACCCTCCGACAGTGCCCACTCACTCAGCACTGACCCTCTGACAGTGCCCACTCCCTCAGCACTGACCCTCTGACAGTGCCCACTCCCTCAGCACTGACCCTCCCACAGTGCCCACTCCCTCAGCACTGACCCTCTGACAGTGCCCCACTCCCTCAGCACTGACCCTCCGACAGTGCCCACTCACTCAGCACTGACCCTCTGACAGTGCCCACTCCCTCAGCACTGACCCTCTGACAGTGCCCACTCCCTCAGCACTGACCCTCCCACAGTGCTCACTCCCTCAGCACTGACCGTCTGACAGTGCCCCACTCCCTCAGCACTGACCCTCCGACAGTGCCCACTCCCTCAGCACTGACCCTCTGACAGTGCCCACTCCCTCAGCACTGACCCTCCCACAGTGCCCACTCCCTCTGCACTGACCCTCTGACAGTTCCCACTCCCTCAGCACTGACCCTCTGACAGTGCCCACTCCCTCAGCACTGACCCTCCCACAGTGCCCACTCCCTCAGCACTGACCCTCTGACAGTGCCCCACTCCCTCAGCACTGACCCTCCGACAGTGCCCACTCACTCAGCACTGACCCTCCGACAGTGCCCACTCCCTCAGCACTGACCCTCCCACAGTGCCCACTCCCTTAGCACTGACCCTCCCACAGTGCCCACTCCCTCAGCACTGACCCTCTGACAGTGCCCCACTCCCTCAGCACTGACCCTCCGACAGTGCCCACTCCCTCAGCACTGACCCTCTGACAGTGCCCACTCCCTCAGCACTGACCCTCCGACAGTGCCCACTCACTCAGCACTGACCCTCTGACAGTGCCCCACTCCCTCAGCACTGACCCTCCGACAGTGCCCACTCCCTCAGCACTGACCCTCTGACAGTGCCCCACTCCCTCAGCACTGACCCTCCGACAGTGCAGCCCTATCTCAGCACTGACCCTCCGACAGTGCCCACTCCCTCAGCACTGACCCTCCGACAGTGCCCACTCCCTCAGCACTGACCCTCCCACAGTGCCCACTCCCTCAGCACTGACCCTCTGACAGTGCCCCACTCCCTCAGCACTGACCCTCCGACAGTGCCCACTCCCTCAGCACTGACCCTCTGACAGTGCCCCACTCCCTCAGCACTGACCCTCCGACAGTGCAGCCCTATCTCAGCACTGACCCTCTGACAGTGCCCACTCCCTCAGCACTGACCCTCTGACAGTGCCCACTCCCTCAGCACTGACCCTCTGACAGTGCCCACTCCCTCAGCACTGACCCTCCCACAGTGCCCACTCCCTCAGCACTGACCCTCTGACAGTGCCCACTCCCTCAGCACTGACCCTCCCACAGTGCCCACTCCCTCAGCACTGACCCTCTGACAGTGCCCCACTCCCTCAGCACTGACCCTCCGACAGTGCCCACTCACTCAGCACTGACCCTCTGACAGTGCCCACTCCCTCAGCACTGACCCTCTGACAGTGCCCACTCCCTCAGCACTGACCCTCCCACAGTGCTCACTCCCTCAGCACTGACCCTCTGACAGTGCCCCACTCCCTCAGCACTGACCCTCCGACAGTGCCCACTCCCTCAGCACTGACCCTCTGACAGTGCCCACTCCCTCAGCACTGACCCTCCCACAGTGCCCACTCCCTCTGCACTGACCCTCTGACAGTTCCCACTCCCTCAGCACTGACCCTCTGACAGTGCCCACTCCCTCAGCACTGACCCTCCCACAGTGCCCACTCCCTCAGCACTGACCCTCTGACAGTGCCCCACTCCCTCAGCACTGACCCTCCGACAGTGCCCACTCACTCAGCACTGACCCTCCGACAGTGCCCACTCCCTCAGCACTGACCCTCCCACAGTGCCCACTCCCTTAGCACTGACCCTCCGACAGTGCCCACTCCCTCAGCACTGACCCTCTGACAGTGCCCCACACCCTCAGCACTGACCCTCCGACAGTGCCCACTCCCTCAGCACTGACCCTCTGACAGTGCCCACTCCCTCAGCACTGACCCTCCGACAGTGCCCACTCCCTCAGCGCTGAGTCACAAAATCTCGGGATGTTTCTCCTGAATTCCTGACGTTGAAATGGAGCCGCGGGCATCTGGCTGGTTGCTGAGTGAGCCACAGATCGAGCAGAGCAGTGTTCTCACCTCTCTCCCTCTCTCTCCCTCTCTCTCTCCCTCTCCCTCCCTCTCTCTCCCTCTCTCTCCCTCCCTCTCCCTCCCTGTTTGCCCTGCTTTAGGCTGAAGAGTTCCCTGGCTTTGCATCTGATGACGACCTCCTCACCAGTCCACTGCGACTCGCCCTCCGCTCTCAGAAAAGTAAGTACTTGCTTTTTGATGTTGCTGCTCAGTTTGATGACTTTGATGTGTTTGTGTGTGTCACAATATTTCCATTCAGAGTGGTTCTGGTCTCAGTCACAGCTCAGGGGGCTGAGAGGCTGACAGATTCCCTCCTGTCTCCCCCAGCTCTGTGTCAGAAAATACGGCTGGCAGGGCACACTGATGGCCCTCTATCAGTGCTGAGGGAGTGGGCACTGTCGGAGGGTCAGTGCTGAGGGAGTGGGCACTGTCGGAGGGTCAGTGCTGAGATAGGGCTGCACTGTCGGAGGGTCAGTGCTGAGGGAGTGCCGCACTGTCGGAGGGTCAGTGCTGAGGGAGTAGGCACTGTCGGAGGGTCAGTGCTGAGGGAGTGGGCACTGTCGGAGGGTCAGTGCTGAGGGAGTGGGCACTGTCGGAGGGTCAGTGCTGAGGGAGTGGGCACTGTCGGAGGGTCAGTGCTGAGGGAGTGGGCACTGTCGGAGGGTCAGTGCTGAGGGAGTGGGCACTATCGGAGGGTCAGTGCTGAGATAGGGCTGCACTGTCGGAGGGTCAGTGCTGAGGGAGTGGGCACTGTACGGAGGGTCAGTGCTGAGTGAGTGTCGCACTGTCGGAGGGTCAGTGCTGAGGGAGTGCCGCACTGTTGGAGGGTCTGTGCTGAGGGAGTGCCGCACTGTCGGGGGGTCAGTGCTGAGGGAGTGGGCACTGTCGGAGGGTCAGTGCTGAGGGAGTGGGCACTGACGGAGGGTCAGTGCTGAGGGAGTGGGCACTGTCGGAGGGTCAGTGCTGAGGGAGTGGGCACTGTCGGAGGGTCAGTGCTGAGGGAGTGCCGCACTGTCGGAGGGTCAGTGCTGAGGGAGTGCCGCACTGTCGGAGGGTCAGTGCTCAGGGAGTGCCGCACTGTCGGAGGGTCAGTGCTGAGGGAGTGCCGCACTGTCGGAGGGTCAGTGCTGAGGGAGTGGGCACTGTTGGAGGGTCAGTGCTGAGGGAGTGCCGCACTGTCGGAGGGTCAGTGCTGAGGGAGTGTGCACTGTCGGGGGGTCAGTGCTGAGGGAGTGCCGCACTGTCGGAGGGTCAGTGCTGAGGGAGTGGGCACTGTCGGAGGGTCAGTGCTGAGGGAGTGCCGCACTGTCGGAGGGTCAGTGCTGAGGGAGTGCCGCACTGTCGGAGGGTCAGTGCTGAGGGAGTGCCGCACTGTCGGAGGGTCAGTGCTGAGGGAGTGCCGCACTGTCGGAGGGTCAGTGCTGAGGGAGTGCCGCACTGTCGGAGGGTCAGTGCTGAGGGAGTGCCGCACTGTCGGAGGGTCAGTGCTGAGGGAGTGCCGCACTGTCGGAGGGTCAGTGCTGAGGGAGTGCCGCACTGTCGGAGGGTCAGTGCTGAGGGAGTGGGCACTGTCGGAGGGTCAGTGCTGAGGGAGTGCCGCACTGTCGGAGGGTCAGTGCTGAGGGAGTGCCGCACTGTCGGAGGGTCAGTGCTGAGGGAGTGCCGCACTGTCGGAGGGTCAGTGCTGAGGGAGTGCCGCACTGTCGGAGGGTCAGTGCTGAGGGAGTGGGCACTGTCGGAGGGTCAGTGCTGAGGGAGTGGGCACTGTCGGAGGGTCAGTGCTGAGGGAGTGCCGCACTGTCGGAGGGTCAGTGCTGAGGGAGTGCCGCACTGTCGGAGGGTCAGTGCTGAGTGAGTGTGCACTGTCGGAGGGTCAGTGCTGAGGGAGTGCCGCACTGTCGGAGGGTCAGTGCTGAGGGAGTGGGCACTGTCGGAGGGTCAGTGCTGAGGGACTGCAGTTGTGCGATCAGTCCTTTGAAAACAGACGACAAAGGCCATTGACAGGGTTTGTCTGTGGGAGTTTGATGTGCACGAATTAGCTGCCGTGTGGCTTACTTTAGCACAGTGACCTCCAAACAGGTTCTTCAGTTTCTGGGTGATGGCAGCAGGTTTGGAAATTCACAGACCCTTCAGTAGGTCTCCTTGCATTCAGCTGAGGGGAGAGTACGCTTTCCTATAATCAGTGGGAGATGGGTCGTGATATGAATGGGCCAGACTGACTGACCTACTTCATTCCAGTTCCTGCGCCTGTCTATCACTGCTTTAATCTGAGATACCATACTAAGGGGACAGGTCTGTCACTGTATAACCCTGAGATAGAATACTGAGGGGACAGGTCTGTCACTGTATAACCCTGAGACACAATACTGAGGGGACAGGTCTGTCACTGTATAACCCTGAGACACAATACTGTGCGGACAGGTCTGTCACTGTATAACCCTGAGATAGAATACTGAGGGGACAGGTCTGTCACTGTATAACCCTGAGACAGAATACTGAGGGGACAGGTCTGTCACTGTATAACCCTGAGACAGAATACTGAGGGGACAGGTCAGTCACTGTATAACCCTGAGATACAATACTGAGGGGACAGGTCTGTCACTGTATCACCCTGAGACACAATACTGAGGGGACAGGTCTGTCACTGTATAACCCTGAGATAGAATACTGAGGGGACAGGTCTGTCACTGTATAACCCTGAGACACAATACTGAGGGGACAGGTCTGTCACTGTATAACCCTGAGATACAATACTAAGGGGACCGGTCTGTCACTGCCTAACCCTGAGACACAATACTGAGGGGACAGGTCTGTCACTGTATAACCCTGAGACACAATACTGAGGGGACAGGTCTGTCACTGTCTAAACCTGAGATACAATACTGAGGGGACAGGTCTGTCACTGTATAACCCTGAGACACAATACTGAGGGGACAGGTCTGTCACTGTCTAAACCTGAGATACAATACTGAGGGGACAGGTCTGTCACTGTCTAAACCTGAGACACAATACTGAGGGGACAGGTCTGTCACTGTATAACCCTGAGATACAATACTGAGGGGACAGGTCTGTCACTGTATGACCCTGAGACAGAATACTGAGGGGACAGGTCTGTCACTGTATAACCCTGAGACACAATACTGAGGGGACAGGTCTGTCACTGTATAACCCTGAGACAAAATACTGTGCGGACAGGTCTGTCACTGTATAACCCTGAGACACAATACTGAGGGGACAGGTCTGTCACTGTATAACCCTGAGACAAAATACTGTGCGGACAGGTCTGTCACTGTATAACCCTGAGACACAATACTGAGGGGACAGGTCTGTCACTGTATAACCCTGAGACAGAATACTGAGGGGACAGGTCTGTCACTGTATAACGCTGAGACACAATACTGAGGGGACAGGTCTGTCACTGTATAACCCGGAGACACAATACTGAGGGGACAGGTCTGTCACTGTGTAACCCTGAGATAGAATACTGATGGGACAGGTCTGTCACTGTATAACCCTGAGACACAATACTGAGGGGACAGGTCTGTCACAGTATAACCCTGAGACACAATACTGAGGGGACAGGTCTGTCACTGTATAACCCTGAGACAAAATACTGAGGGGACAGGTCTGTCACTGTATAACCCTGAGACACAATACTGAGGGGACAGGTCTGTCACTGTATAACCCTGAGACAGAATACTGAGGGGACAGGTCTGTCACTGTATAACCCTGAGATAGAATACTGAGGGGACAGGTCTGTCACTGTATAACCCTGAGACACAATACTGAGGGGACAGGTCTGTCACTGTATAACCCTGAGACACAATACTGAGGGGACAGGTCTGTCACTGTATAACACTGGGGTGCATACTGGTGGGGACGGGTCTGTCCCTGTATAACACTCGGATACAGTACTGGTGGGGACAGGTCTGTCCCTGTATAACACTGGGGTACAGTACTGGTGGGGACAGGTCTGTCCCTGTATAACACTGGGGTACAGTACTGGTGGGAAACAGGTCTGTCACTCTATAACACTGGGGTACAGTACTGGTGGGGACAGGTCTGTCCCTGTATAACACTGGGGTACAGTACTGGTGGGAAACAGGTCTGTCACTCTATAACACTGGGGTACAGTACTGGTGGGGACAGGTCTGTCACTGTATAACACTGGGACACAGTACTGGTGGGGGACAGGTCTGTCCCTGTATAACACTGGGGTACAGTACTGGTTGGGTTAGGTCTGTCCCTGTATCACACTGGGGTACAGTACCGGTGGGGACAGGTCTGTCCCTGTATAACACTGGGGTACAGTACTGGTGGGACAGGTCTGTCCCTGTATAACACTGGGGTACAGTACTGGTGGGGACAGGTCTGTCCCTGTATAACACTGGGGTACAGTACTAATGGGGACAGGTCTGTCACTGTATATCACTGGGATACAGTACTGGTGGGGACAGGTCTGTCCCTGTATAACACTGGTGTACAGTACTGGTGGGGACAGGTCTGTCACTGTATAACACTGGGGCACAGTACTGGTGGGGACAGGTCTGTCACTGTATAACACTGGGACACAGTACTGGTGGGGACAGGTCTGTCCCTGTATAACACTGGGGTACAGTACTGGTTGGGTTAGGTCTGTCCCTGTATCACACTGGGGTACAGTACTGGTGGGGACAGGTCTGTCCCTGTATAACACTGGGGTACAATACTGGTGGGGACAGGTCTGTTAGTGTATAACACTGGGGTACAGTACTGGTGGGGGACAGGTCTGTCCCTGTATAACACTGGGGTACAGGTCTGTCCCTGTATAACACTGGGGTACAGTACTGGTGGGGGACAGGTCTGTCCCTGTATAACACTGGGGTACAGGTCTGTCCCTGTATAACACTGGGGTACAGTTCTGGTGTGGACAGGTCTGTCCCTGTATAACACTGGGGTACAGTCCTGGTGTGGACAGGTCTGTCACTGTATAACACTGGGGTACTGTACTGGTGGGGACAGGACTGTCCCTGTGTAACACTGGGGTACAGTACTGGTGGGGGCAGGTCTGTCACTGTATAACACTGGGGTGCAGTACTGGTGGGGACAGGTCTATCCCTGTACAACACTGGGGTGCAGTACCGGTGGGGACAGGTCTGTCCCTGTATATCACTGGGGTACAGTACTGTTGGGGACAGGTCTGTCCCTGTATAACACTGGGGTGCAGTACTGGTGGGGGACAGGTCTGTCACTGTATAATACTGGGTACAGTACTGGTGGGGACAGGACTGTCCCTGTATAACACTGGGGCACAGTACTGGTGGGGACAGGTCTGTCACTGTATAACACTGGGACACAGTACTGGTGGGGACAGGTCTGTCCCTGTATAACACTGGGGTACAGTACTGGTTGGGTTAGGTCTGTCCCTGTATCACACTGGGGTACAGTACTGGTGGGGACAGGTCTGTCCCTGTATAACACTGGGGTACAATACTGGTGGGGACAGGTCTGTTAGTGTATAACACTGGGGTACAGTACTGGTGGGGGACAGGTCTGTCCCTGTATAACACTGGGGTACAGGTCTGTCCCTGTATAACACTGGGGTACAGTTCTGGTGTGGACAGGTCTGTCCCTGTATAACACTGGGGTACAGTCCTGGTGTGGACAGGTCTGTCACTGTATAACACTGGGGTACTGTACTGGTGGGGGCAGGTCTGTCACTGTATAACACTGGGGTGCAGTACTGGTGGGGACAGGTCTGTCACTGTATAACACTGGGGTACAGTACTGGTGGGGACAGGACTGTCCCTGTGTAACACTGGGGTACAGTACTGGTGGGGGCAGGTCTGTCACTGTATAACACTGGGGTGCAGTACTGGTGGGGACAGGTCTATCCCTGTACAACACTGGGGTGCAGTACCGGTGGGGACAGGTCTGTCCCTGTATATCACTGGGGTACAGTACTGGTGGGGACAGGTCTGTCCCTGTATAACACTGGGGTGCAGTACTGGTGGGGGACAGGTCTGTCACTGTATAATACTGGGGTACAGTACTGGTGGGGACAGGACTGTCCCTGTATAACACTGGGGTACAGTACTGGTGGGGGCAGGTCTGTCCCTGTATAACACTGGGGTACAGTACTGGTGGGGGCAGGTCTGTCCCTGTATAACACTGGGGTACAGTGCCGGTGGGTACAGGTCTGTCCCTGTGTAACACTGGGGTACCGTACCGGTGGGGGCAGGTCTGTCCCTGTATAACACTGGGGTACAGTACCGGTGGGGGCAGGTCTGTCCCTGTATAACACTGGGGTACAGTGCCGGTGGGGACAGGTCTGTCCCTGTATAACACTGGGGTACAGTACTGGTGGGGACAGGTCTGTCCCTGTATAACACTGGGGTACAGTGCCGGTGGGGACAGGTCTGTCCCTGTATAACACTGGGGTACAGTACCGGTGGGGACAGGTCTGTCCCTGTATAACACTGGGGTACAGTGCCGGTGGGTACAGGTCTGTCCCTGTGTAACACTGGGGTACCATACCGGTGGGGGCAGGTCTGTCCCTGTATAACACTGGGGTACAGTACCGGTGGGGGCAGGTCTGTCCCTGTATAACACTGGGGTACAGTGCCGGTGGGGACAGGTCTGTCCCTGTATAACACTGGGGTACAGTACCGGTGGGGACAGGTCTGTCCCTGTATAACACTGGGGTACAGTGCCGGTGGGGACAGGTCTGTCCCTGTATAACACTGGGGTACAGTACCGGTGGGGACAGGTCTGTCCCTGTATAACACTGGGGTACAGTGCCGGTGGGGACAGGTCTGTCCCTGTATAACACTGGGGTACAGTGCCGGTGGGGACAGGCCTGTCCCTGTATAACACTGGGGTACAGTACTGGTGGGGACAGGTCTGTCCCTGTATAACACTGAGGTACAGTACCGGTGGGGGCAGGTCTGTCCCTGTATAACACTGGGGTACAGTACTGTTGGGGAGAGGTCTGTCCCTGTATAACGCTGTGTTACTGTACTGGTGGGGACAGGTCTGTCCCTGTATAACACTGGGGTACAGTACTGGTGGGGACAGGTCTGTCCCTGTATAACACTGGGGTACAGTACTGGTGGGGACAGGTCTGTCCCTGTATAACACTGGGGTACAGTGCCGGTGGGGACAGGTCTGTCCCTGTATAACACTGGGGTACAGTGCCGGTGGGGACAGGTCTGTCCCTGTATAACACTGGGGTACAGTACTGGTGGGGACAGGTCTGTCCCTGTATAACACTGGGGTACAGTGCCGGTGGGGACAGGTCTGTCACTGTATAACACTGGGGTACAGTACTGGTGGGGGACAGGTCTGTCCCTGTATAACGCTGGGGTACAGTACTGGTGGGGACAGGTCTGTCCCTGTATAACACTGGGGTACAGTACTGGTGGGGACAGGTCTGTCCCTGTATAACACTGGGGTACTGTACTGGTGGGGACAGGTCTGTCCCTGTATAACACTGGGGTACAGTGCCGGTGGGGACAGGTCTGTCCCTGTATAACACTGGGGTACAGTGCCGGTGGGGACAGGTCTGTCCCTGTATAACACTGGGGTACAGTGCCGGTGGGGACAGGTCTGTCCCTGTATAACACTGGGGTACAGTACTGGTGGGGACAGGTCTGTCCCTGTATAACACTGGGGTACAGTGCCGGTGGGGACAGGTCTGTCACTGTATAACACTGGGGTACAGTACTGGTGGGGACAGGTCTGTCCCTGTATAACACTGGGGTACAGTACTGGTGGGGGACAGGTCTGTCCCTGTATAACACTGGGGTACAGTGCCGGTGGGGACAGGTCTGTCCCTGTATAACACTGGGGTACAGTACTGGTGGGGGACAGGTCTGTCCCTGTATAACACTGGGGTACTGTACTGGTGTGGACAGGTCTGTCCCTGTCTAACACTGGGGTACAGTACTGGTGTGGACAGGTCTGTCCCTGTATAACACTGGGGTACAGTACTGGTGGGGACAGGTCTGTCCCTGTATAACACTGGGGTACAGTACTGGTGGGGACAGGTCTGTCCCTGTATAACACTGGGGTACAGTACTGGTGTGGACAGGTCTGTCCCTGTATAACACTGGGGTACAGTACTGGTGTGGACAGGTCTGTCCCTGTATAACACTGGGGTACAGTACTGGTGGGGACAGGTCTGTCCCTGTATAACACTGGGGTACAGTACTGGTGGGGGACAGGTCTGTCCCTGTATAACACTGGGGTACAGTGCCGGTGGGGACAGGTCAGTCCCTGTATAACACTGGGGTACAGTACTGGTGCGGACAGGTCTGTCCCTGTATAACACTGGGGTACAGTGCCGGTGGGGACAGGTCTGTCACTGTATAACACTGGGGTACAGTACTGGTGGGGACAGGCCTGTCCCTGTATAACACTGGGGTACAGTACTGGTGTGGACAGGTCTGTCCCTGTATAACACTGGGGTACAGTACTGGTGGGGACAGGCCTGTCCCTGTATAACACTGGGGTACAGTACTGGTGTGGACAGGTCTGTCCCTGTGTAACACTGGGGTACAGTACTGGTGGGGACAGGGCTGTCCCTGTATAACACTGGGGTACAGTACTGGTGGGGACAGGTCTGTCACTGTATAACACTGGGGTACTGTACTGGTGGGGACAGGTCTGTCCCTGTATAACACTGGGGTACAGTACTGGTGGGGACAGGTCTGTCACTGTATAACACTGGGGTACAGTACTGGTGGGGACAGGTCTGTCCCTGTATAACACTGGGGTACAGTACTGGTGGGGACAGGTCTGTCACTGTATAACACTGGGGTACTGTACCGTGCAGCAGTTTGTTAATGATGTGTAAGTTCCGGGAGGAGGTGTTTTGAAGATGGTGCATTATGACTGTGGCAGTTCTCCTGTTTGTCAGATCAGTGAGGCTGTGTCTGAAAGCAGAGTGACGATTTGCATCATTTCCTGTTGGCAGCTCTGCTGCCTCCCAGAGCTGTGTGTCTAAATTTAGCCTGTCGTGGGATAGGCGGGTCCTGACTCTAATCTGTCAAAACGCCTTCGCTCCTGCCCAGATAGCAGGAGGGGAGCACTCGCTCTCGTGTCGAGGTATTCACCTGAGCCCTGTGGGATCGCTGTGTGTCGCTGAGAAACGAACATGACCTGAGGCCTCTGTTGTGATCTGCCTGGGTCTGATGTGCTTTCTGAATGTACTGACCCTCTTGAGCTTTGAGAGGAACAGGACTCAGCCAGGGTTCGTGCTCCTGATCACTGCCCAGTGATCCCTGGGTTAGAGAGAGAGAGAGAGGGGGGGGAAAATCAGCCAGGGTTCCTGCTCCTGATCACTGCCCAGTGATCCCTGGGTTAGAGAGAGAGAGAGGGGGGTGGAAAATCAGCCAGGGTTCCTGCTCCTGATCACTGCCCAGTGATCCCTGGGTTAGAGAGAGAGAGAGGGGGGGGAAATCAGCCAGGGTTCCTGCTCCTGATCACTGCCCAGTGATCCCTGGGTTAGAGAGAGAGAGAGGGGGGAAATCAGCCAGGGTTCCTGCTCCTGATCACTGCCCAGTGACCCCTGGGTTAGAGAGAGAGAGAGGGGAAATCAGCCAGGGTTCCTGCTCCTGATCACTGCCCAGTGACCCCTGGGTTAGAGAGAGAGAGAGGGGAAATCAGCCAGGGTTCCTGCTCCTGATCACTGCCCAGTGATCCCTGGGTTAGAGAGAGAGAGAGGGGGGAAATCAGCCAGGGTTCCTGCTCCTGATCACTGCCCAGTGACCCCTGGGTTAGAGAGAGAGAGGGGGGAAATCAGCCAGGGTTCCTGCTCCTGATCACTGTCCAGTGATCCCTGGGTTAGAGAGAGAGAGAGAGAGAGAGAGGGGGGAAATCAGCCAGGGTTCCTGCTCCTGATCACTGCCCAGTGATCCCTGGGTTAGAGAGAGAGAGAGGGGGGGGAAATCAGCCAGGGTTCCTGCTCCTGATCACTGCCCAGTGATCCCTGGGTTAGAGAGAGAGAGAGGGGGAAATCAGCCAGGGTTCCTGCTCCTGATCACTGCCCAGTGACCCCTGGGTTAGAGAGAGAGAGAGGGGAAATCAGCCAGGGTTCCTGCTCCTGATCACTGCCCAGTGACCCCTGGGTTAGAGAGAGAGAGAGGGGAAATCAGCCAGGGTTCCTGCTCCTGATCACTGCCCAGTGATCCCTGGGTTAGAGAGAGAGAGAGGGGGGAAATCAGCCAGGGTTCCTGCTCCTGATCACTGCCCAGTGACCCCTGGGTTAGAGAGAGAGAGAGGGGAAATCAGCCAGGGTTCGTGCTCCTGATCACTGCCCAGTGACCCCTGGGTTAGAGAGAGAGAGAGGGGAAATCAGCCAGGGTTCCTGCTCCTGATCACTGCCCAGTGATCCCTGGGTTAGAGAGAGAGCGGAAATCAGCCAGGGTTCCTGCTCCTGATCACTGCCCAGTGATTCCTGGGTTAGAGAGAGAGAGGGAGGGGGGAAATCAGCCAGGGTTCCTGCACCTAACGTATTCAGCTCTGGCTATGTCTGTGCATTCATTCAGGATTCCATTGGAAATGGTTGGGATGATGAACACAGTGGAATGTTTTCCTGCCTGATCTTGCATTATGAAATCGGGTTTCGTTTATGGGGTGATGGTGGACAGAGAGTGTGTGAGCCCACGGGTCGGAATCACTGAGGAGGGAGTCCAACTTCCTCACCAACAGGGCGGGAGTGGGCACTATCGGAAGGCCACTGCTGAGGGGGTGGGCACTGTCGGAGGGTCAGTGCTGAGGGGGTGGGCACTGTCGGAGGGTCAGTGCTGAGGGGGTGGGCACTGTCGTAGGGTCAGTGCTGAGGAAGTAGGCACTGTCGGAGGGTCAGTGTTGAGGGGGTGGGCACTGTTGGAGGGTCACTGCCGAGGGGGTGGGCACTGTCGGAGGGTCAGTGCTGAGAGGGTGGGCACTGTCGGAGGGTCAGTGCTGAGGAAGTGGGCACTGTCGTAGGGTCAGTGCTGAGGAAGTAGGCACTGTCGGAGGGTCAGTGTTGAGGGAGTGGGCACTGTCGGAGGGTCACTGCCGAGGGAGTGGGCACTGTCGTAGGGTCAGTGCTGAGGAAGTAGGCACTGTCGGAGGGTCAGTGCTGAGGGAGTGGGCACTGTCGGAGGGTCAGTGCTAAGGGAGTGCCGCACTATCGGAGGGTCAGTGCTGAGGAAGTGCCGCACTGTCGGAGGGTCAGTGCTGAGGAAGTAGGCACTGTCGGAGGGTCAGTGCTGAGGAAGTAGGCACTGTCGGAGGGTCCATGCTGAGGGAGTGGGCACTGTCGGAGGGTCAGTGCTGAGGGAATGGGCACTGTCGGAGGGTCAGTGCTGAGGGAGTGCTGCACTGTCGGAGGATCAGTGCTGAGGGAGTGGGCACTGTCAGCGGATCAGTGCTGAGGGAGTGGGCACTGTCGGAGGGTCAGTGCTGAGGGAGTGGGCACTGTCGGAGGGTCAGTGCTGAGGGAGCGCCGCACTATCGGAGGGTCAGTGCTGAGGGAGCGCCGCACTGTCGGGAGAGTTGTCTGTCGCTGTAATGTGCATCTCCAACAATATCTGGGCGTTCAGCTGTCCCTGTGTCCCTCCGTAAACCTCTGTCCTTCCACACAGCCCTGAAAGCCCTCATGTGGTGCCCAGTTCCCTGTGCCTCTGGTAGTTGCTGCCAGTTTTAATCTGCCCTGTCCACTGTGATGCTCATAGGGTCAAAGCACCTGTGGAATCCCTTTGCCCGCACCCCCTCTCTATCTCTGTCTGTCTCCTGGGTCACCGTGCTCCCAGCGACTCTCGTGTTGGGATCCATGTCTGGATTGGAGAGGCCCCTGCTGATTGATCGATTGTCCTCCCGGAAACTGATCCCCAGTGAAGCTCATGTTTCTCCGGGGAGAGGGTTCTCCTTGTTTCAGTTAGAAATGGCCAACCCCTTCATTCACACCCCTCCCCCCAGCACCCAGAGCAGGGGGACGGGGTTGGGGGGCAGTGGGTCAGTCAGGCTGTGCGCCCCACAGTGACGTTCCGCAGGGGCTCCACGTGGTCAGACCCGAGGGTCCGGTGCAGCGTGATACCCTCGTGCTTTCTGTCTCTATCTCTGTCTGTCTCTGTGTCTCCCTGCAGATCGCCAAAACAAGGAGCAGCTCACCCGCAAGGACGCACAGAATTTACCCCCCTCACTCCCTCCTGCCCCCCCGCTTCCTCCCCCACCCCCACCCCAGGTGACACAGGATGCAGGCAAGTCCCAGCTCCCGCGGCAAGGCCAGGTGCCCACTGGCAGTGGCCATTCTCCCCGCGGTCCTGGTAGACCGCCTCACCGCAAGGTGGCGTCTCAACCCCTGAGGTCAGGGGTGGGGGCGAGACCCAGGGCCCGAGACCTCGGCCTCTCGCTCCTGCTCAAGCTCCAGCCGCACCCCGGGAGGAGGAGAGGGTCCGGCAGATCCCTGGCGCTGAAGTTGGCCCAGGCTGCGGGGAGGAGGAAGGTTCCCGGGGTGGTCTCCACCTGCAGGAGGAGCCTGCGCTTGCGGAGACCTGGGGGAGGGGGGCTGGGGCCGGTGGGGAGAGGGGCGGGCAGGAGGGGGCCCGGGCGGAGGGGGAGGCCGGCAGGTTCGGGGAGCGTCCGGCCCGGGCGCGGGAGACCACTGCTACCTACAGCGCAGGGGCGCTCGGCTGCCACTCCAGCACCATCACCACCACCTCCTCCCCCTCCTGCTGCTGCTGCTGCTGCCCCTCCCTCGCCCCCTCCCTCTCCCTCTCCCCCTCCCCCTCCTCCAGCCCCATTTCCCTCTGCTGCCCCTCCCCCTCCCCGCGCCGCCGCACCGCCCCTGCGCCAGGCCAAGTACCTGAAGAACATCCGCCAGTTCATCATGCCAGTGGTGAGTGCCCGCTCCTCCCGGCTCATCCGGACGCCCCGGCGGTTCATCGACGATGAGGGTGGGGCCCAGGCGGGTGGGGGCCCTCCCCAGGTCTCCCCCGCCCCCGAGCCCACCCCACCTCCCCCGGGCAGGGGTCCCGGGAGACCCCGGCGCTGCGCCACCCCCGCTCTGCGCTGCCCTCCTGCGGCTGACCCCGACCCTCGTGCCCCAGCCCCTCCCCCTGCTGGGCGCCGCGCCCTCCTGCGGCAGCCCACCTTCACCTGGGGCACCCCTCCCCACCGGGACGACCCCCCCACAGGGGGTTTCGGGGCTTCCCGCCCCTCCCCCTTCAGCCCTGGCCCCGCGCCCGCCTCCCCCTCCCCTGCACCCCAGCCCCCTGCGGAGGTGGCGTCCGCCCCCGAGCCCCGCCCCCCGGAGCAGCCAGCCCACTCCATGAGGACCCGCAGCCGTCGCTCGGAGCCCCTTCCCCCTCCCCCTCTGCCCCCCGGACCCCTGCAGACTGAGCTCCGCCCCGTCTCCCCCCGGGGGTCACCACAGGATGGGGGCGTGCAGGCTCCTGGCTCCCCTCCCCCACCCCGGCCGGCCGACAGTGACGGGACCCTCCCCGAGCCCCCCGCCCTCCGAGAGGAGGAGGAGGAGGGGCCGGGCGGTGTGTCGGAGGGAGCCGTGGCTGAGCGGTGCCGGGACAGTGAGACTCAGACGGATGGAGGTCCCAAGGTGGAGAGCCCGGGAGGGGAGCGGGAGCAGGAGCAGGAGCAGGTCCCTGTGCCCCCTCCCGCGGAGCTCAGTAAGGTGACGGAGTTGGAGCTGACCCAGAACCTGGCCAATCACTCCCTGTGTATGTCAGCCATGGACAAACGCATGGTCAACCTTCTCAAGGCAGCCAAGGTGCAGCTCATTAAAATCGACCAACAGAAACACTGGAAGGCCCAGCAGGTAAACTCCCTGACTCCTGCCTGCTCTCTCTCACTGTCTCTCTCTCCTGCCTGCTCTCTCTCACTCTCTCTCTCTCTCTCTCTCCTGCCTGCTCTCTCTCTGATGCCTGCCTTGTCTCTCTCTCTCTCTCTCTCTCTCTCTCTCTCTCTCATACACTACTGCCTGCTCTCTCTCTCTCCTGCCTGCTCTCTCTCTCTCCCCTGCCTGCTCTCTCTGTCTCTCTCTCCTGCCTGCTCTCTCTCTCACTCCTGCCTGCTCTCTCTCTCTGATGTCTGCCTTGTCTGTCTGTGTCTCTCTCTCTCTCCCCTGCCTGCTCTCTCTGTCTCTCTCTCTCTCCCCTGCCTGCGCGCGCGCTCTCTCTCTCTCTCTCTCCCCCCTGCCTTCTCTCTCTCTCTTTCTCTCTCTCTCTCTCTCCCTGCCTGCTCTCTCTGTCTCCCCTGCCTGCTCTCTCTGTCTCCCCTGCCTGCTCTCTCTGTCTCCCCTGCCTGCTCTCTCTGTCTCCCCTGCCTGCTCTCTCTGTCTCCCCTGCCTGCTCTCTCTCTCTCTCCCCTGCCTGCTCTCTCTCTCACTACTGTCTGCTCTCTCTCTCTCTCTCCTGCCTGCTCTCTCTCTCTCTCTGTCCCTTGCCTGCTCTCTCTGTCTCCCCTGCCTGCTCTCTCTTTCTCTCTCTCTCTCTCTCTGTCCCCCGCCTGCTCTCTCTGTCTCCCCTGCCTGCTCTCTCTTTCTCTCTCTCTCTCTCTCTCTCTCTCCCCCCCCCACCTGCTCTCTCTGTCTCCCCTGCCTGCTCTCTCTCTCTCTCTCTCTCTCTCCCCCCTGCCTGCTCTCTCTGTCTCCCCTGCCTGCTGTTGCTCTCCACTTGGCTCTGTCTCACTCATGCCCCCTCCACTTGTTCTCTCTACAGCAGCTGACTTTGCAACCTGCCCGTGATGTGAAGGTTCCTGTGAAAGAGGAGGTGCTGATGATGGACAAGTCTGACACTGACAGCGAGCAGGAGGATGTGGAAGCCATGAAACGCAAACTTGGCCCAGATTCTCCACTGGCTCACGAGAAAAGACCCCGAGTCGAGGTATGGGGCTGGGGGGGAAAGAAGGGGAGGATAACCGGGAGCGCACACTACCCACATACTCAATGCACCCCCCGCACCATCCAAACTCCTCCCCACCGCCTGACACACTCCCCTGGGGTATCCCCCCTGTAAATACTGACACACTCCCTGGGGATTCTCCCCTGTAAATACTGACACACTCCCCCTGGGGTATCCCCCTGTAAATACCGACACACTCCCCGGGGATTCCCCCCTGTAAATACCGATACACTCCCCGGGGATTCCCCCCTGTAAATACTGACACACACCCCCTGGGGTATCCCCCCCTGTAAATACTGACACAATCCCCAGGGACTCCCCCCTGTAAATACTGTCACACTCCCCGGGGAGTCCCCCCTGTAAATACTGACACACTCCCCGGGATATCCCCCTGTAAATACTGACACACTCACCGGGGACTCCCCCCTGTAAATACTGACACACTCCCCCTGGGGTATCCCCCCTGTAAATACTGACACACTCCCCAGGGACTCCCCCCTGTAAATACTGACACACTGACCGGGGATTCCCCCTGTAAATACTGACACACTCCCCCTGGGGTATCCCCCCTGTAAATACTGACACACTCCCCCTGGGGTATTCCCCCTGTAAATACCGACACATTCCCTGGGGTATCCCCCCTGTAAATACTGACACACTCCCCGTGGGGTATCCCCGTGTAAATACTGACACACTCCCCGGGGACCCCCCCCCCCGAAAATACTGACACACTCCCACTGGGGTATCCCCCCTGTAAATACTGACACACTCCCCGGGGATTCCCCCCTGTAAATACTGACACACTCCCCGGGATTCCCCCCTGTAAATACTGACACACTCCCCGGGGATTCCCCCCTGTAAATACTGACACACTCCCCCCAGGGATTCCCCCCTGTAAATACTGACACACTCCCCGGGGATTCCCCCCTGTAAATACTGACACACTCCCCGGGGACTCCCCCATGTAAATACTGACACACTCCCCCTGGGGTATCCCCCCTGCAAATACTGACACACTCCCCCCGGGATTCCCCCCTGTAAATACTGACACACTCCCCCCGGGGATTCCCCCCTGTAAATACTGACACACTCCCCCCAGGGATTCCCCCCTGTAAATACTGACACACTCCCCGGGGATTCCCCCCTGTAAATACTGACACACTCCCCGGGGAATCCCCCCTGTAACTACTGACACACTCCCTGGGGACTCCCCCCTGTAAATACTGACACACTCCCCGGGGACTCCCCCCTGTAAATACTGACACACTCCCCGGGGATTCCCCCCTGTAAATACTGACACACTCCCCCTGGGGATTCCCCCCTGTAAATACTGACACACTCCCCCCAGGGATTCCCCCCTGTAAATACTGACACACTCCCCGGGGACACCCCCCTGTAAATACTGACACACTCCCCGGGATTCCCCCCTGTAAATACTGACACACTCCCCGGGGTTTCCTCTGCCACTCCCTCCCCCACCCCCCTCCCCCTCTCCCCCTCTCCCCGTTCCCCCTCCCTCCCTCTGTCTCTGTTACCAGCAGGAATTGATCTCTGCCTCCCTTCCCTCCCTTGTCCTCGTTCTCTCCGGCAGATCCCGACCACTCAGGGCCCACGGATCAAGCATGTGTGTCGGCGTGCCGCTGTGGCGTTGGGTAAGCCGCGGGCGATGGTTCCTGTCGATATCCCGCGGCTCAGTGCCCTGCCAATGCACGAGCGAGGGAGCATCGTGACCACCCCGATGGACGGTGAGTGAGTGACAGTCACCAGGCGCTGTCGGGATTCCCGCTGCTTGGGGAGGGGGACCTGTTTCTCTCCTCACCTGGCCCTTTTCACAACCCCATCAACGTCCCTTTCACCCCCCCCATCTCTCCCCACTTCAACCTCAGCTCTCTTCCCCCCCCCCATCTATCTTCCGCATCTCTCTCTCTCTTCACCCCATTTCTCTCTCTCTTCCCCATCTCTCTCGTTTCCCCCATCTCTCTTTCTGCTCCTCTATCTCCTCATGCCTTTCTTCTCCTCCCTCCCTCTTGCTCTCTCCACTTTCTCACTCTGCTGCCCCTCCCCCTTCCAACCCCTCTCTCTCCCTCTCCATCATCGCATCTCCACATCTCTCTCCCTCTTCCCATCTCTCTCTCCTCCCCTGTCCTTTCCTCTACATCCCACATATTCTATCTATCCCGCTCTCTCTCTCTCTCTTTCCCACAGTGTGTGCCCTCCTTCTCCATCACGCCTGTTTCCATTCTCCTTCGCAAATGATCTCTCACGCACTTGATCTCTCTTCTTCACTCACAATCCCTCTCCCTCACTCTCAATCTCTCTTTCTTGCCCTCGATCTCTCTCTCCCTCGCCCTCGATCTCTCTCGCGCTCTTGATCTCTCTCTCGCGCTCTCGATCTCTCTCCTGTCTCTTGGTATCTCTTCCTCGCCCTCGATCTCTCCCCCTTGCCCTCGATCTCTCCCCCTTGCCCTCGATCTCTCCCCCTTGCCCTCGATCTCTCCCCCTTGCCCTCGATCTCTCCCCCTTGCCCTCGATCTCTCCCCCTTGCCCTCGATATCTCTCCCTCGCCCTCGATCTCTCTCTCCCTCACTCTCGAACTCTCCCTCGCTCTCGATCTCTCCCTCGCCCTCGATCTCTCTCCCTCACCCTCGATCACTCTCCCTCGCCCTCGATCTCTCTCCCTCACCCTCGATCTCTCTCCCTCGCCCTCGATCTCTCTCCCTCGCCCTCGATCTCTCTCCCTCGCCCTCCATCTCTCTCCCTCGCCCTCGCCCTCGATCTCTCTCCCTCTCCCTCGCCCTCGATCTCTCTCCCTCGCCCTCGCCCTCGATCTCTCTCCCTCGCCCTCGATGTCGCACTCACCCCCCCCGTTCCTCTCTCTCCCACCCCGTTCCAGCCGATACCTCCTCCTCAGAGCCGGAGAGCCCACTGCCGGTGATCTCGGTGGTGAAGACGGAGCGGGAGGTGGAAGAGGTGCCGGAAGTGACCGCGCCTGCGCTGCCGCCTCCTGTGGAGGAGGAGGAGGAAGCCAAGCCGCCGCTTGCCATGGGCCAGCCCAAACGCCGGGGGAACCGGTGTGGCAGCTGCAAGGGCTGCCGGAACCTGGCCGACTGTGGCAAGTGTGTCAACTGCCTGGACAAGCCTAAATTCGGGGGCCGTAACACCAAGAAACAGTGCTGTGTGTAAGTACCCGCTCGCTGGCGTGACGTGGATCCATTCTCCCGGAGACCGCAGGTTCGCCAACGGTACAGGCAGCTCCGGGGAGACAAGGCTGGAGACGGGGGACAGAGGCCGACAGAGGGCACCCAGGTTACAGTGTACAGGGGGTGTGCTCGGCGAGAGAGACACGAGCAGGGTCCGCACTATCCCAGGGAGGGTCCGCGTTATTCCCAGGGAGGGTCTGCACTATCCCAGGGAGGGTCCGCGTTATTCCCAGGGAGGGTCTGCACTATCCCAGGGAGGGTCCGCGTTATTCCCAGGGAGGGTCCGCGTTATTCCCAGGGAGGGTCCGCGTTATTCCCAGGGAGGGTCCGCGTTATTCCCAGGGAGGGTCCGCGTTATTCCCAGGGAGGGTCCGCGCTATCCCCGGGAGGGTCCGCGCTATCCCCGGGAGGGTCCGCGCTATCCCCGGGAGGGTCCGCGCTATCCCCGGGAGGGTCCGCGCAATCCCCGGGAGGGTCCGCGCAATCCCCGGGAGGGTCCGCGCAATCCCCGGGAGGGTCCGCGCAATCCCCGGGAGGGTCCGCGCAATCCCCGGGAGGGTCCGCGCAATCCCCGGGAGGGTCGGCGCTATCCCAGGGAGGGTCCGCGCTATCCCAGGGAGGGTCAGCGCTATCCCAGAGGGGGTCCGCGCTATCCCCGGGAGAGTCAACGCTATCCCAGGGAGGGTCCGCGCTATCCCAGGGAGGGTCCGCGCTATCCCAGGGAGGGTCCGCGCTATCCCAGGGAGAGTCAGCGCTATCCCAGGGAGGATCCGCGCTATCCCAGGGAAAGTCAGCGCTATCCCAGGGAGGGTCCGCGCTATCCCAGGGAGGGTCGGCGCTATCCCAGGGAGGGTCGGCGCTATCCCAGGGAGGGTCCGCGCTATCCCAGAGGGGGTCCGCGCTATCCCAGGGAGGGTCCGCGCTATCCCAGAGAGGGTCGGCGCTTTCCCAGGGAGGGTCCGCGCTATCCCAGAGGGGGTCAGCGCTATCCCCGGGAGGGTCAGCGCTATCCCCGGGAGGGTCAGCGCTATCCCCGGGAGGGTCCGCGCTATCCCCGGGAGGGTCCGCGCTATCCCCGGGAGGGTCCGCGCTATCCCCGGGAGGGTCCGCGCTATCCCCGGGAGGGTCCGCGCTATCCCAGGGAGGGTCCGCGTTATCCCAGGGAGGGTCGGCGCTGTCCCCGGGAGGGTCGGCGCTGTCCCCGGGAGGGTCGGCGCTGTCCCCGGGCGGGTCGGCGCTGTCCCCGGGCGGGTCGGCGCTGTCCCCGGGAGGGTCGGCGCTGTCCCCGGGAGGGTCGGCGCTGTCCGGGGGAGGGTCGGCGTTGTCCGGGGGAGGGTCGGCGTTATCTGAGGCTGGAGACTCCATTGGTCAGTCTGAAAATGACTGGTCCCTGAATCTGCTGGTGTGGGTGTGTGTGTGTGGGGGTGTTTGTGTGTGAGGGTGTGTTTGTGGGTGTGGGGGTGTGTGTGTTTGTGTGTGGATGTGTGTGTTTTTGTGTGTGAGTCTGAATGTGTGGGTGGGTGTGTGTGTGTGGGTGTGTTTGTGTGGGTGGGTGGGTGTGGGTGTGTTTGTGGGTGTTGGTGTGGGTGTGTTTGGGAGTGTGTGTGGGGTGTGTGGGGGGTTTGTGTGTGGATGTGTGTGTTTTTGTGTGTGAGTGTGAATGTCTGTTTGTGTTTGTGTGTGTGAGTGAGTGTGTGTGAGTGAGTGTGGGTGTGTGTGCTTGTGTGTTTGGGTGGGTGTGCGTGTTTGTGAGTGTGTGTGTGTATGTGGGTGGGTGTGTGGGGGGGTGTGAGAGTGTGGGGGTGTGTAGTGTGTGGGTGTGTAGTGTGTGGGGGTGTGTAGTGTGTGGGGGTGTGTAGTGTGTGTGAGTGGGTGTGGGGGTGTGTAGTGTGTGTGGGGGTGTGTAGTGTGTGTGAGTGGGTGTGGGGGTGTGTGTGTGTGAATGGGTGTGGGGGTGGGTGTGGGGGTGTGTGTGTGTGAATGGGTGTGGGGGTGTGTGTGTATATGGGTGTGTGTGTGTGTGAGTGCATGGGTGTGGGGGTGTGTGTTTGTGTGTGTATATGGGTGTGTGTGTGTGTGAGTGCATGGGTGTGGGGGTGTGTGTTTGTGTGTGTGTGTATATGGGTGTGTGTGTGTGAGAGAGAGTGGGTGTGGGGGTGTGTGTGGGTGTGAGTGTGTGTGTGTGCGCGCGCGAGTGGGTGTGTGTGTGTATGGGTGTGTGTGTGCGCGCGCGTGGGTGTGGGGGTGTGTGTGGGTGTGAGTGTGTGTGTATATGGGTGAGTGTGTATGGGAGTGGGTGTGTGTGTGTATGAGAGTGTGTGTGAGTGGGTGTGGGGGTGTATGGGTGTGTGGGTGTGTAGTGTGTGTGAGTGTGTGTGTGTGGGTGTGGGTATGGGGGTGGGTGTGTGTGTGTGAGAGAGTGAGTGTGGGGGTGGGTGTGTGTGAGTGTGGGGGTGGGTGTGTGTGAGTGTGGGGGTGGGTGAGTGTGGGGGTGGGTGTGTGTGAGTGTGGGGGTGGGTGTGTGTGAGTGTATATGGGTGTGTGTGTGTATGTGTATATGGGTGTGTGTGTGTGTGAGTATGGGTGTGTGTGTGTGTGTGAGTGAGGGTGTGTGAGTGTGTGGGTGTATGGGTGTGTGTGTGCGCGCGCGTGGATGTGAGTGTGTGTGTATATGGGTGTGTGTGTGTGTGGGTGTGTGTGAGAGAGAGAATGTGTGTGTGTGAGTGAGTGTGTATGGGTGTGGGTGTGTGTGTGTGTGTATGAGAGTGTGTGTGAGTGGGTGTGGGGGTGTATGGGTGTGTGTGTGTAGTGTGTGAGTGTGTGGGTGTGGGTATGGTGGTGGGTGTGTATGTGGGTGTGTGTGTGTGTGTGTATATGGGTGTGTGTGTGTATATGGGTGTGTGTGTGTATATGGGTGTGTGTGTGTATATGGGTGTGTGGGTGTGTGTGTGAGGGTGTGTGTGAGAGTGTGTGTGTGAGAGTGTGTGTGTGAGAGTGTGTGTGGGTGTGTGGGTGTATGGGTGTGTGTGTGTGTGGGTGTATGGGTGTGGGTGTGTGAGTGGGTGTGTGTGTGTGTGAGTGGGTGTGTGTGTGTGTGAGTGGGTGTGTGTGTGAGAGTGGGTGTGTGTGTGTGTGTGAGAGTGGGTGTGTGTGTGTGTGTGAGAGTGGGTGTGTGTGAGAGTGGGTGTGTGTGAGAGTGGGTGTGTGTGTGTGTGTGTGGGGGCGTGTGGATGTGTGGGCGTGTGGGTGTATGGGCGTGTGTGTGTGGGCGTGTGTGTGTGTGTGGGCATGTGGGTGTATGGGCGTGTGTGTGTGGGCGTGTGTGTGTGTGGGCGTGTGTGTGTGTGTGGGCGTGTGTGTGGGCGTGTGTGTGGGCGTGTGTGTGGGCGTGGGCGTGTGTGTGTGTGGGCGTGGGCGTGTGTGGGCGTATGGGTGTGGGTGTATGGGTGTGTGAGTGTGTGGGTGTATGTGTGTGTGGGTGTATGTGTGTGTGGGTGTATGTGTGTGTGGGTGTATGTGTGTGTGGGTGTATGGGTGTGTGGTGTGTGGGTGTATGGGTGTGTGGGTGTATGGGTGTGTGGGTGTATGGGTGTGTGAGGGTGTGAGTGTGTGGGTGTATGGGTGTGTGTGTGTGTGAGTGTGTGGGTGTATGGGTGTGTGTGTGAGAGCGTGTGGGTGTATGGGTGTGTGTGTGTGGGGGTGTGTGTGTGTGTGTGTGAGTGTGGGGGTGTGTTTAAGGTTCTGTCCCTCCTGCCCTGAGGGAAGCAGGTGTCAGAGACCTTTCCGTGGAGTGAGAGCTCTGTGATGCTGATAGCCGCCTTCCTGAGGCAGCTGGGGGGGGTGGCCCGGCCCCTGGGATGGGAGGATGGTTCCCCTGATGGTTGGATACAGCCCCTTGTGTAGGGTCTCCTGGTCCCTGGACAAGGCAGGTGCTGTGTCAGGCCGGGTGCTGTCCGTGCTTCAGTGGTGAGCATCCTTCAGGACCAGCCTTCTGTTAGACATGAGCTCCTGGCTCTGTCCCCTGTCTGTGAGTCACTGAGAGGGGGGTATACTGCCTGAAAGGGCAGGGGGAGCAGGCCCACACAGCAGCCTTGCCCAGCAGCAGCAGCAGCATGTGGGGCTGGGAGTCAGATTACAGACTGAAAGGGGATCTGTGGGGCAGCTGGATGGCGGAGGTTGTCGGGAAATGATGGACCCCCACCTTTCTGGCATCTCCCCCTCCCCCCCCGGACTTCCTGGAGCTGTATAGGGAATGGAGGGATACCTCTCCGCAGGAGGGCTCACTGCTGTACGCCAAACACAGGTGACAGCTCAGCAGGGCACAGCAGGATCCCACGAGCAGCAACTAGACACTGATGAAACCGAAATGACTTGTCGTTAGCGCTGCTTAGAGCCTTTCGGATTAGTTGAGGAATTGTCACAGGCAAGAGCGGGGACAGTGGGATTAGTCTGGGGATTGATACAGAGCTGTGGGGAGAGAGTGGGGACAGTGGGATTAGTCTGGGGATTGATACAGGGCTGTGGGGAGAGA
The DNA here is from genome assembly GCF_020745735.1 of Hemiscyllium ocellatum. Taxonomy (NCBI): domain Eukaryota; kingdom Metazoa; phylum Chordata; class Chondrichthyes; order Orectolobiformes; family Hemiscylliidae; genus Hemiscyllium; species Hemiscyllium ocellatum. The sequence continues at coordinate 529,032 of NW_026867523.1, forward strand.
GTGGGGACAGTGGGATTAGTCTGGGGATTGATACAGGGCTGTGGGGAGAGAGCAGGGACAGTGGGATTAGTCTGGGGATTGATACAGGGCTGTGGGGAGAGAGCAGGGACAGTGGGATTAGTCTGGGGATTGATACAGGGCTGTGGGGAGAGAGCAGGGACAGTGGGATTAGTCTGGGGATTGATACAGGGCTGTGGGGAGAGAGCAGGGACAGTGGGATTAGTCTGGGGATTGATACAGGGCTGTGGGGAGAGAGCGGGGCAGTGGGATTAGTCTGGGGATTGATACAGGGCTATGGGGAGAGCGCGGGGACAGTGGGATTAGTCTGAGGATTGATACAAGGCTGTGGGGAGAGAGCGGGGACAGTGGGATTAGTCTGGGGATTGATACAGGGCTATGGGGAGAGCGCGGGGACAGTGGGATTAGTCTGGGGCTTGATACAGGGCTGTGGGGAGAGCGGGGGGCAGTGGGATTAGTCTGGGGATTGATACAGGGCTATGGGGAGAGAGCGGGGACAGTGGGATTAGTCTGGGGATTGATACAAGGCTGTGGGGAGAGAGCGGGGACAGTGGGATTAGTCTGGGGATTGATACAGGGCTATGGGGAGAGCGCGGGGACAGTGGGATTAGTCTGGGGCTTGATACAGGGCTGTGGGGAGAGAGCAGGGACAGTGGGATTAGTCTGGGGATTGATACAGGGCTGTGGGGAGAGAGCAGGGACAGTGGGATTAGTCTGGGGATTGATACAGGGCTGTGGGGAGAGAGCGGGGACAGTGGGATTAGTCTGGGGATTGATACAGGGGTATGGGGAGAGTGAGGCAGTGGGACTAGTCTGGGGATTGATACAGGGCTGTGGGGAGAGCGGTGGGCAGTGGGATTAGTCTGGGGATTGATACAGGGGTATGGGGAGAGTGAGGCAGTGGGACTAGTCTGGGGATTGATACAGGGCTGTGGGGAGAGCGGGGAGCAGTGGGATTAGTCTGGGGATTGATACAGGGCTGTGGGGAGAGAGCGGGGACAGTGGGATTAGTCTGGGGATTGATACAGAGCTGTGGGGAGAGAGTGGGACAGTGGGATTAGTCTGGGGATTGATGCAGGGCTGTGGGGAGAGAGCGGGGCAGTGGGATTAGTCTGGGGATTGATACAGGGGTATGGGGAGAGAGCAGGACAGTGGGATTAGTTTGGGGTTTGATACAAGGCTATGGGGAGAGAGCGGGATTGAGACTGGGCTGTGGGGAGAGGGTGGGATTGAGACTGGGCTGTGGGGAGAGGGTGGGATTGAGACTGGGCTGTGGAGAGAGGGTGGGATTGGGACTGGGCTGTGGGGAGAGGGTGGGATTGAGACTGGGCTGTGGGGAGAGGGTGGGATTGAGACTGGGCTGTGGGGAGAGGGTGGGATTGAGACTGGGCTGTGGGGAGAGGGTGGGATTGAGACTGGGCTGAGGGGTGTGAGCAGGGCTGTGTATGTCCAGAGTGCTGGGACCAATCTCTGAGGCTCCATTGAGACATGAAGCTGGTGTGGGTCACTCTCTCGCTGCTGTTCCAGAGTCCCTGCCCTGCCCTGGGTCTCCTGCAATACAGTTGGGTGACAGCACTGTGGGAAGGGTAGCTGCCTCTGTGTATGTGTGTGTGTGTGTGTGTGCACGTACCTGTGTGTGTGTGTGCACGTGTGTGCACTTACCTGTGTGTGAGCATGCCTGTGGGTGCGCGCGCACGTGCCTGTGTGTGTATGTGTAAGTGCCTGTGTGTGCGCGCGCGCACGTGCCTGTGTATGTGCGTGTGCACTTGACTGTGTGTGTGTGTGTGTGTGTGTGTGTGTGTGCACGTACCTGTGTGTGTATGTGTGTACGTGCCTCTGTGTGTATGTGTGCGTGTGTGTGTATATGTGTGCGTGTGTGTATATGTGTGCACATGCCTGTGTGGGTGACAGGGTGTGGTGTCTCTGGGCGCTGGGAGACACTGACACTCCTCACATTAACCTGACCCAGGGCAGGGCTGGGGTACCATCGACAGGGGGCAAGTGGAGAAGGAGAGGTGCAGGGAGCAGGGTCGGGTGGCTCTGTCGAACACTCAGCATGGCCACAGCGGACTGAATGGCCTCACCCTGTGTATTGTTGTTAACCTTCTCCGTCCTGTCCTTGCAGGTGGCGCAAGTGTGATAAAATCGAGCGGAAACGGCAGGAACGCCTGGCTAACGGTAAGGACATCATCTCCCAGCTCCCTCTACACTGTCCCCCATCAAACACTCCCAGGGACAGGGACAGCACGGGGTTAGAGACAGAGTAAAGCTCCCTCTACACTGTCCCCCCATCAAACACTCCCAGGGACAGGGACAGCACGGGGTTAGAGACAGAGTAAAGCTCCCTCTACACTGTCCCCCCCATCAAACACTCCCAGGGACCGGGACAACACGGGGCTAGATACAGAGTAAAGCTGCCTCTACACTGTCCCCCATCAAACACTCCCAGGGACAGGGACAGCACGGGGTTAGATACAGAGTAAAGCTCCCTCTACACTGTCCCCCCATCAAACACTCCCAGGGACAGGGACAGCATGGGGTTAGATACAGAGTAAAGCTTCCTCTACACTGTCTCCCCATCAAACACTCCCAGGGACAGCACGGGGTTAGATACAGCGAATGGTTGGGGTGTGGGACATGCTGCCCAGCCAGGGGGAGACAGAGCGAATGGTTGGGGTGTGGGACATGCTGCCCAGCCAGGGGGGGACAGAGCGAATGGTTGGGGTGTGGGACATGCTGCCCAGCCAGGGGGAGAGAGAGCGAATGGTTGGGGTGTGGGACATGCTGCCCAGCCAGGGGGGGACAGAGAGAATGGTTGGGGTGTGGGACATGCTGCCCAGCCAGGGGGGGGGACAGAGCGAATGGTTGGGGTGTGGGACATGCTGCCCAGCCAGGGGGGGACAGAGCGAATGGTTGGGGGGTGGGACATGCTGCCCAGCCAGGGGGGGACAGAGCGAATGGTTGGGGGGTGGGACATGCTGCCCAGCCAGGGGGAGACCGAGCGAATGGTTGGGGTGTGGGACATGCTGCCCAGCCAGGGGGGGACAGAGCGAATGGTTGGGGTGTGGGACATGCTGCCCAGCCAGGGGGAGACCGAGCGAATGGTTCGGGGTGTGGGACATGCTGCCCAGAGATTGTGGTGGAGGCGGCTCCAGCTGGGGACTTGGCTGGGTACACCAACACAGACGCTGTGCAGGCAGGTGGGGAAGGCAGGAGGCTGGTGTCAGGGAGAACACCTGAGCTCAGGCCACTCTGGGAGATAGCACAGACAGGCAAAGGAAAACTCCAGCCAATAGACCGGTCATACCAGGGAGCGTCTGAGGCTGAGATATAGAGCTGTACAGCACAGAAACAGACCCTTCGGCCCATCCCGTCCATGCTGACCCAGATATCACGGAGTCATAGAGCTGTGTAGCATGGACACAGACCCTTTGGTGCTGCAAATGTGTTGCTGGTCAAAGCACAGCAGGTTAGGCAGCATCTCAGGAATAGAGAATTCGACGTTTCGAGCAATTGGCCCAACCCGTCCATGCTGACCCAGATATCCCAACCCAATCCAGTTCCACCTGCCAGCACCCGCCCATATCCCCCAAACCCTTCCTATCCATGTCCCCATCCAGATGCCTCTTAAATGCTGTCATTGTACCAGCCCCCACCACTTCCTCTGGCAGCTCATCCCATACACGTACCACCCTCTGGGGAAAAAGTTGCCCCTTAGGTCCCTTTTATATCTTCCCCCTCTCCCCCTAAACCTATGCCCCTCTAATTCTGGACTCCCCCCATCCCAGGGAAAAGACCTTGTCTATTTACCCTCTCCATGCCCCTCATGATTTTATAAACCTCTATAAGGTCACCCCTCAGCCTCCGACGCTCCAGGGAAAACAGCCCCAGCCTGTTCAGCCTCTCCCTGTAGCTCAGACCCTCCAACCCTGGCAACGTCCTTGTCAATCTTTTCTGAACCCTTCCAAGTTTCACAACATCTTTCCGATAGGAAGGAGACCAGAATTGCACCCAATATTCCAACAGCGGCCTAACCAATAAGGGAGAGGGAGAGTTAGATGAGAGCGCGTTTGGGAGGGAATTCCAGAGGGGAGAGTGAGGGCTGCAGATGCTGAAGATCGGAGTCGAGAGAATAGTGCTGGAAAAGCACAGCAGGTCAGGCAGCGTCTGAGGAGCAGGAGAGTCAACGTTTCGGGCATACGCCTGAAAGAAGAGGTTTTTGCCTGAAACGCCAATTCTCCTGCTCCCCGGATGCTGCCTGACCTGCTGTGCTTTTCCAGCACCACCCTCTCCTGAGGGAATCCCAGAGCTCGTGGCTTCCAATGGTGAGGCGATGGGAATGGGATGCTCACGGAATCCCAGAGCCTCCTGTAGAGGATGTTGCATTGTCCCAGTGGGGGGGTAGCGGATTGCGGGAGGTGTGTGTGTGTGTGTGGCGGGGAGGGGAGCTGACGATGCCGTTTGTGACGGATTTTACCCCCCCCCCCATTCCCACAGTGCGGAAGAGGAGCCGGATCACCCTCCTGCCTGCCATTGACACTCGGCCGGTGATGGGGAAGGATGATGAGGAGTGGCTCCCTGACACTCAGGGTTATGCTGCCTATGAGTACATGCTGGAGGCAGCGGTGGAGGAGGTGCAGGTGAAGAATGGGGACACCTCTCTGAACCCCGTCGAGGGGCTGGGAGCCGACACCCAGCTCCAGCGCAAGTCCATTCGCCGCACGGCCCGCCAGTGGTCTTACTACGCCCTGTTTGAGGAGTCCGACCTCTCTGACTCGGAGAGTGAGTGCACGGAACTGGGAGTGTGGGGAGGGCGCGCGCCGGGGGGTGGTGGGGGCGAGACACGGACGGGTTTGCATGTCCTTAACCCCTAACCCTTTCACAGGCAGGAACACCAGGAAGCCATTCAGCCCCTCTCCCTCCTCCTTCAGCCTGTTACACAGAACAGGAGGCCATTCAGCCCCTCTCCCCCCTCCTCCAGCCTGTTACACAGAACAGGAGGCCATTCAGCCCCTCTCCCTCCTCCTCCAGCCTGTTATACAGGAACAGGAGGCCATTCAGCCCCCTCTTGTGGTCCACAGCGTCACAGATACCAGGCTCCAGCCCATCCCATTCACTCCACGGGATAGCCAGGGATACTGGACACTGCAAAGGCTCTGGGCCCTGAGAACATTCCAGCGATGGGACTGAAGGCATGTGCTCCAGACCGGGCCGCTCCCCTCACCCAGCTGTTCCAGTCCGGGTACATCCCGGGCATCTACCCGCCACTGGGGAAACCCTGCCCAGGTATGTCCCGGACATAAATACAGGAACAAATCCCACCCGGCCAATTCCTGCCCCATCCGTCTCCTCTCCCATCCTCAGGAATGTGATGGAAGGGCTCAGTAACAGGGAGATCACACAGCCCCCGCTCACCAATAACCTGCTCAGTGAGGCCCAGTGTGGGTTCCCCCCCGGGGTCACTCAGCTCCTGACCTCAGTCAGCCCGTGATCTTTCCCCCTAACACCACGGGCTCGTCTTTACTCAGCAGCCTCGCGTGTGGCACCTTGTCAGAGACCCTACTGCCTCCCCGTTTGTTCGTTCCCACCTCAGAGAATTCTGCAGATTGGTCAGGCAGGACCTCCCCTTGACAAAGCTGTGCTGATTCAGCCCATTCTATCATGTACGGTGCCTCAGTGGTTAGCACAGCTGCCTCCCAGCACCAGGGACCCCGGATCGATCCCACCCTCAGGCGACTGTCTGGGTGGGGTTTGCACATTCTCCCCGTGTCTGCGTGGGTTTCCTCCCACAGTCCAAAGGTGTGCAGGTTAGGGTGGATTGGCCGTGGGAAATTGTCCCATAGTGTCCAGGGATGTACAGGTTAGGGTGGATTGGCCATGGAAATTGTCCCATAGTGCCCAGGGATGTACAGGGTAGGGTGGATTGGCCATGGGGAATTGTCCCATAGTGTCCAGGGATGTGCAGGTTAGGGTGGATTGGCCATGGGAAGTTGTCCCATAGTGCCCAGGGATGTCAGGTTAGGGTGGATTGGCCATGGAAATTGTCCCATAGTGCCCAGGGATGTGCAGGTTAGGGTGGATTGGCCATGGGAAATTGTCCCATAGTGCCCAGGGATGTGCAGGTTAGGGTGGATTGGCCATGGGAAGTTGTCCCATAGTGCCCAGGGATGTGCAGGTTAGGGTGGATTGGCCATGGGAAATTGTCCCATAGTGCCCAGGGATGTACAGGGTAGGGTGGATTGGCCATGGGGAATTGTCCCATAGTGTCCAGGGATGTGCAGGTTAGGGTGGATTGGCCATGGGAAATTGTCCCATAGTGCCCAGGGATGTGCAGGTTAGGGTGGATTGGCCGTGGGAAATTGTCCCATAGTGCCCAGGGATGTGCAGGTTAGGGTGGATTGGCCATGGGGAATTTGTCCCATAGTGCCCAGGGATGTGCAGGTTAGGGTGGATTGGCCATGGGAAATTGTCCCATAGAGCCCAGGGATGTGCAGGTTAGGGTGGGCTAAACACAGGAAATGCGGGGTGACAGGGAGAGGGTAGGTGGGATAAACATCAGAGGGTCTGGGTGGAATTGGATGGGCCAAATGGCCTGTGTCCACACTCCAGGGGATTATGTGAAGTGCTCCACAATCTCATCCTGAACAACAGTCTCTAAAACCGTAACAATGACTGTGCGCAGGCGGGTCGGCCTATAATATCTCATCATCCACCTCCATCCCAGCTCTGGGGATTTGGGGTGATGTGCAGGGTGGGTTTTGGGGTGTGGGAACGGTGACGGGATGTGGGGGGGGTCGGTGACTGGGTGGGGTTTCGGAGTGGGGCGACGTTGATGGGGCGGGGTTTCGGGGTGTGAGGACGGTGACGGGGCGGGATTGGCAGTCCGGGTATACTGGGTGGTGTCGGACAGCGAGTGGCGATGAGGTGGGTTCTGGCTGTGACCCCCTGTTGGCACTAACCCCATTCCCTGTGCTGACCCTCAGATGATCTCCAGTCTCTCATGGGTGACCAGGGGCGACTGAAACCCCTGCAACTGAAATGTCGCAAAAGCCGAGAGAAGGTGAGTGTGAAATGGCGGTGCCATCTGTGTGTCAGTTGTAAACCAGCTGGGAAACCGAGAGGGAGAGGCTGCAGGCTGCTTCACTGCGGTACCGATTGTGAGTGGTCAAGGTGTTATTACAAAGCTTTCACAGCCCAACGGCCGGTGACGTTTAATCCAGGGAAAGGTGCAGTGATCCACGTTGGAGGATGCATGAAGGTATAAAGGCTGTAGGTGCTGAGAGATCTGGGGAAGTGGGTGACCCCCATCGTGGAAGGCCGGGCAGAGAGCTTGGTTCAGGAAGCAGACACGGTCCTGGGGTTTGCTTCTCGGAACACAGAGTAGAGGGAGGAAGGTGCCCAGTCGTGGGCCCCACTACATGGGAAGGATAGGAAACCTCCAGAGAGGATGTGGAAAAAATTCAGGAGAACAGTCCCAGGGATGGAGGGGCTTCAGTGACCTGGAGAGGTCAGAGGGACTGGAGGCTTTGAAGAGAACTGGATTGTTGTGTGAAAGGGAAGAAGGTGCGTGGTTCTGGTGGAGAGTGCTGGGGAGCAGGTCTGGGTGAGCCTGTCCTTCAGAGAACCAGCACAGACCCAAGAGGCCGAATGGCCTGCTCCTGTGCTCTACCACAGCGAATGGGTTCCAGGTTTGGTGAACAGGGAGTATTGGTGCCCCAAGCCGACGTGTGTGTGGCTCTGTCTCTTTGTGAGTGCGTCTCTGTGTATGTGTGTGTGTACATCTGTGTCTGAGAGTTTGTGTGTGTCACTGTGTGCGTGTGTGTGCACGTCTCTATCTCTGTGGGTATGCCTCTGTGTGTGTGAGTGTGCATGCGCGCGTATCTGTGTGCACGTGTGTGTTTGTCTCTGTGTCTGTGTATCTCTGTGTGTGTGTATCTCTCCCTCTGTGTATCTGTGTGTGTCTGTGTATCTCTCTCTGCCTGTGTGTGTATTTCTGTCTCTGTGTGTGTATCTCTCTTTCTGTCTGTGTGTGTATCTCTGTGTCTGTGTGTGTGTTTGTGTATCTGTGTGTGTGTGTGTGTGTGTGTGTATCTGTGTGTTGTGTGTGTGTGTATCTGTGTGTGTGTGTGTGTGTGTGTCTGACACTGGGCCAGTCCTGTGTGAAGGGGACACATTGGTGTCACGAAGACTTGCCCACCCTCTGGGGAGGAACCTGGTGTACAGCAGCGATGGAAGGTTTGCTGAGGGGCACGAGTCGATGGTTGGTGTTTGGAGGGATTGCGGGGGGTGGTGGCTCTTTGTCCTGCTGATTTTCTGTCCCCGCTTCCCACAGGAGAAACCCGTCCTCCTGAGCAAACAGGAGCAGCTGGCACTGAGTCCCCTGAGCCCCTTCACCACCAACAACACTGGGCGCCAGAAAGGTCTGTCCGATGGGGTCCACCGGATACGGGTGGACTTCAAGGTGAGTGGCCAGCACCTTGGGTTCTGATGTGTCTCTGAAACTGTCAACGTCCTGGGGCTTCCTGTCCAGCAGCAACTCAACCAGACCTGCCACATCAACACAGCAGCAGCGACTGCATCGGGACAGAGGGAACGCCATTCGTTCTGTGTGAGGCACGGGGGGGTGTGTGGTTGGCGGGTGGGTGCCATGGAAGCCAACCAGCGGCCTGCAATACGCTGGCGCGGAATCAATCAGTGATTACCCTCCCTCCCCCAGAGTTTGGTGTTCTTGAATATATGTCCTGAATCCTCAGCCCTGTCAAAGACCCCCGGAATTTTTCATGTTGCCTGTGTTTGTGTGTGAAGGTGTCACTGTACCCGTCCTGGCGGGGAGAACGCGACTGATTCTCCCCCCTACCCTGCCTCGTCAGTCTAGACCACAACACCGGGCTCCATCACCACCCGCTTGTTGGTTAGTTCGGTTTAAATCTGGGTTTGTGATGCTAATTGTTCTCTGCTCTGTGTTTTTATCTTTAAATGCTTGCCTTGCCCCATCTCCCCGTGCGACACCGCCCCCTCCAGGAGGACTGCAGCATTGAAAACGTCTGGCTCATGGGTGGTCTCAGCGTCCTCTCCTCTGTTCCCTTTCTGCCCCCGGGTTCTTTGCCTGCTGTGTGCCAGCCAGGGGCACCACGAGGTAAGCTGACCCCTGACATCGCGGTTAAACCTGGAACGCCCCTCCCCGATTCTCCGCGGAGCTGCACTGGAAGGCCAGTCACCCCGGGATCCCACCAGGTCGAGGGTCAGGTAAACGGTGACCATCGAGCTAGGAGAGGAGCAGCTGTGATCTGCTGAACCTAGCTCAAACAGGCTGAATGGCCTGCTCCTGTTCCTGTGGGACAGGCTGGAGAAGGGGCTGAATGGCCTGCTCCTGTTCCTGTGGGACAGGCTGGAGAAGGGGCTGAATGGCCTGCTCCTGTTCCTGTGGGACAGGCTGGGACAGGAAGGCTGAATGGCCTCTGTGTCGTGGAAATGTCATTTCTCACCGCGGGATTGTTGTCCCTGATTGTGATGTCTCTCTCTCTCTCTCTCTCTCTCTCTCTCTCTGCCTCCCTCTCTCTCTGCCTCCCTCTCTCTGCCACCCTCTACCCCCCCCCTCCCCACCCTCTGCCCCCCCACTCTCTTCCCCCCTGCCCCCTCTCTCTGCCCCCCCTCTCTCTGCCGCCCCCCTCCCTCTGCCCCCCCTTCTCTCTCGCTCTGCCTCCCTCTCTCTCTGCCTCCCTCTCTCTGCCACCCTCTAACCCCCCCCCCCTCCCCACCCTCTGCCCCCCCACTCTCTTCCCCCTGCTGCCCCCCTCTCTCTGCCCCCCCCCCTCTCTCTGCCCCCCCTCTTTGACCCCCTCTCTCTGCCCCCCTCTCTCTGCCCCCCCTCTCTCTGCCCCCCTCTCTCTCCCCCCCCCCGCCCCCCTCTCTCTGCCCCCCCTCTCTCTGCCCCCCCGCCCCTCCTCTCTCTGCCCCCCCGCCCTCTCCCCCTCTCTGCCCCCCCTCTCTCTGCCCCCCTCTCTCTGCCCCCCCGCCCCCCTCTCTCTGCCCCCCTCTCTCTCCCCCCGCCCCCCCGCCCTCCCTCTCGCCCCCCCGCTCCCCCCTCTCTGCCCCCCTTCTCTGCCCCCCTTCTCTCTCCACCCCCCTCTCCGCGCCCCCCTCTCCGCCCCCCCCTCCGCCCCCCTTCTCTCTCTGCCCCGCTCTCTCTCTGCCCCCCTTCTCTCTCTGCCCCCCTATCTCCCCGCCCTCTCCCCCCCTCTCTCTCTCCCCCTCTTACATTCTCTCTCTCCCCCCCCCGCCCCTCCTCTCTCTCTCTCTGAACCCCTCTTCCTCCTCCCCGCCCCTTCTCCACCACCCCAACCCTTCACCCACCGGTCCCTTTGCCCCCACCCTGCCCTTGCGGCCCCCTCCCGGTGCGGGCTGGGTAGATGGTGTATTGTCAGGTTTGCTGTGAGCCCTTCCACAGTTTCTGCCTGGACGAGAGGGAGCGACCGAACGCTGAGCAGAAGGAGACCTGGTGTTGCCGTCGCTGCAAGTTCTGTCACGTCTGTGGGCGCAAGAGTAAATCTTCCAAGGTACTCGGAGGGTCAGTGCTGAGGGAGTGGGCACTGTCGGAGGTCAGTGCTGAGGGAGTGGGCACTGTCGGAGGGTCAGTGCTGAGGGAGTGGGCACTGTCGGAGGGTCAGTGCTGAGGGAGTGGGCACTGTCGGAGGGTCAGTGCTGAGGGAGTGGGCACTGTCGGAGGGTCAGTGCTGAGGGAGTGGGCACTGTCGGAGGGTCAGTGCTGAGGGAGTATGAGGATGAGAGTGTGTGTGTGTACAGTGAGGAGCAGACTGGCGAAGTGATTGGTGTCTCCTTTCCCCACAGCACCTGCTGGACTGTAACAAATGTCGGGCCACATACCACTCTGCCTGCCTCGGGCCCAGCTACCCAAACAGGCCGAGCAAGAAACGACAAACCTGGGTAAGTCACCGTGTGGGGGAATCACAGACACAGACCCCCGTCCCGTCACCGTGTGGGGGAATCACAGACACAGTCCCCCGTCCCGTCACCGTGTGGGGGAATCACAGACACAGTCCCCCGTCCCGTCACCGTGTGGGGGAATCACAGACACAGACCCCCGTCCCGTCACCCTGTGGGGGAGTCACAGACACGGACCCCCGTCCCGTCACCGTGTGGGGGAATCACAGACACAGACCCCCGTCCCGTCACCGTGTGTGGGGAATCACAGACACAGACCCCCGTCCCGTCACCGTGTGGGGGAATCACAGACACAGACCCCCGTCCCGTCACCCTGTGGGGGAATCACTGACACAGACCCCCGTCCCGTCACCCTGTGGGGGAATCACAGACACAGACCCCCGTCCCGTGACCGTGTGGGGGAATCACAGACACAGACGTCTGTCCCGTCACCGTGTGGGGGAATCACAGACACAGACCCCCGTCCCTCACGGTGTGGGGGAATCACAGACACAGACCCCCGTCCTGTCACCGTGTGGGGGGAATCACAGACCCAGACCCCCGTCCCGTCACCGTGTGGGGGAATCACAGACACAGACGTCTGTCCCGTCACCGTGTGGGGGAATCACAGACACAGACCCCCGTCCCGTCACCGTGTGGGGGTGTGGGGGGAATCACAGACACAGACCCTGTATATCTGGGGCAGTGGGCTGTGCTGAGGACTGGGTATGTGTTGCTGGTCAAAGCACAGCAGGCCAGGCAGCATCTCAGGAATAGAGAATTCGACGTTTCGAGCATAAGCCCTTCATCAGATGCTGCCTGGCCTGCTGTGCTTTGACCAGCAACACATTTGCAGCTGTGATCTCCAGCATCTGCAGACCTTATTTTTTACTGAGGACTGGGTAGCTGTGTTGTGAATATTCTGCTCTGTCCCTTGCCCTGACCAGGTCTGCCCGAAATGTGTGCGCTGTAAAAGCTGTGGAGCGACCACCCCAGGCAGGAGCTGGGACGCGGAGTGGTCATATGACTTCACCCTGTGTAATGACTGCGCGAACCTCTTTGAGAAAGGTCAGTGTTGGGCGGGTCACACTGTGCTTTCAAGGAGAAGAGGGAGCTTTACTCTGTATCTAACCCCGTGCTGTCCCTGTCCCTGGGAGGTGGTGTTGGGGGGACAGTGTAGAGGGAGCTTTACTCTGTATCTAACCCCTGCTGTCCCTGTCCCTGGGAGTGTTTGATGAGGGACAGTGTAAAGGGAGCTTTACTCTGTATCTAACCCCGTGCTGTCCCTGTCCTGGGAGTGTTTGATGGGGGACAGTGTAGAGGGAGCTTTACTCTGTATCTAACCCCGTGCTGTCCCTGTCCCTGGGTGTGTTTGATGGGGGACAGTGTAGAGGGAGCTTTATTCTGTATCTAACCCCGTGCTGCCCCTGTCCTTGGGGGTGTTTGATGGGGACAGTGTAGAGAGAGCTTTACTCTGTATCTAACCCCGTGCTGTCCCTGTCCCTGGGAGTGTTTGATGGAGGACAGTGTAGAGAGAGCTTTACTCTGTATCTAACCCCGTTCTGTCCTGTCCTTGGGGGTGTTTGATGTGGGACAGTGTAGAGGGAGCTTTACTCTGTATCTAACCCCCGTTCTGTCCCTGTCCTTGGGGGTGTTTGATGGGGGACAGTGTAGAGAGAGCTTTACTCTGTATCTAACCCCGTGCTGTCCCTGTCCCTGGGAGTGTTTGATGGGGGACAGTGTAGAGGAAGTTTTACTCTGTATCTAACCCCGTTCTGTCCCTGTCCTTGGGGTGTTTGATGTGGGACAGTGTAGAGGGAGCTTTACTCTGTATCTAACCCGTGCTGTCCCTGGGAGTGTTTGATGGGGGACAGTGTAGAGGGGCTTTACTCTGTATCTAACCCCGTGCTGTCCCTGTCCCTGGAGTGTTTGATGTGGGATAGTGTAGAGGAAGTTTTACTCTGTATCTAACCCCGTTCTGTCCCTGTCCTTGGGGGTGTTTGATGTGGGACAGTGTAGAGGGAGCTTTACTCTGTATCTAACCCGTGCTGTCCCTGGGAGTGTTTGATGAGGGACAGTGTAGAGGGAGCTTTACTCTGTATCTGACCCTGAGCGGGCTGCCAGATTGAAGGATCCCGTTGTTTTTGCAGGGAATTACTGTCCCATCTGTACGAAGTGCTACGAAGATAATGATTACGAGAGTAAGATGATGCAGTGTTCAAAGTGCGACCACTGGGTCCATGCCAAGTGCGAAGGGATTTCCGTGAGTGTCAGACAAGGCCAGCCCTGAGTCTTATGGTAATCCCCCTCAGCCCCTCACCCCCTCCCTTCAGCCCCAGGGTGAGTATTCTCCCCACACTGTGTCCCACTGAGCTCCCTTCAGCATGGCTGTGTTCGAACCTGGGATTCCCTCCCTCAGGGACAGTGTGGCTCTCCCTCCAGCGCATGGACTGCAGCGGGTCAGGGAGGCAGCACACACCCACCTTCTCAACACGGGGGGGAGTGGGGGTGTAACTCGGGACGGGGTGATAAATGATCGAGAGCAGTCATCTCACCCCACGATTTCCTCCCCCCTCCAGCCCGTGTTGACCCTACTGAGTTCTGAGAAGGGTCGCTGCACCCGCCATGTGAACCCGTGGTTTTTCAGCACGGATGCTGCTGGACCTGCTGAGCTTCTCCAGCACTCTCTGATCCCCAGTCCTCTGGGTTTTCTCTGCTGGGTTCCCTCGCTGTTTGCCGGGGGGGACGGGAGGGTGAAGGATTGGGACGGCTACCTGGGGTTTTCAGGTCAGGGTGTCTCGCTGGGTCAGGCCGGACTGTCTTCCTGCAGTTTGTTCACAAGGTGAGGCTGGAGCTGCCCATGGCCATTAGGCCATAGCCATTCAGACCATCCAGTCTGCTGCACCTTTCAATCATGGTTGATGAGTTTCTGAACCCCATTCTCCCGCTGTCTCCCTGTGACCCTTTCTATCTCCGTGTTATAATACCCTCAGTGACCAGGCCCCCACAGCCTTCTGCAGCTGGGAATCCCACGGATTCCCCCACTCTCTGGATGAAGAGGTTACTCCTTATCTCTGCTCTGAAGGGTTTACCCGTTACTCTGTGGCTGTGCCCTCAGGTCCCAATCTTTCCTCCCAATGGCGACACCTCCCCAGCACCCACTCTGTCCAGGCTGGTCACTATTCTGGCTGTTTCCATTCGCTCTCCCCCCATCGAGTACAGACCCAGAGTCCTCTCACCTTCCTGATACCTTGACCCTTTCATCGCTGGGCCCTTTCTCGTGACCCTCCCTGGACCTGCTGCAGGTCACTCCTTGCTGCGGACCTCCTGCATCTCGGAGGGGCCCACACCTGCACACACAATATTCCGAATGTGGTCTGACCAGAGCGTCCGAACGGCATCCCTGCTTGAGATTCGAGAGCTCTTTTATATTCGAAGTTAAAAAATCCCACACAACCCCAGATTACAGTCCTACAGGTTTATTTGGAAGTATTAGCTTTCAGAGCGCTGCTCCTTCATCAGGTAGCTATTCTATTCTGTGTGTCATATTCAGTCTCTCTCTCTCTCTGTCTTTCTGTCTCTGTCTCTCACTCCTCTTTCTCTGTGTGTGTCTGTCTCTCTCTCTCTCTCTCTCTCTCTGTCTGCCTGTCTGTCTCTCTCTCTCCCTCTCTCTCCCTCTCTCTCCCTCCCTCTCTCTCCCTCTCGCCCCCTCCCTCTCGCCCCCTCCCTCTCGCCCCCTCCCTCTCGCCCCCCTCCCTCTCGCCCCCTCCCTCTCGCCCCCTCCCTCTCGCTCTCGCCCCCTCCCTCTCGCCCCCTCCCTCTCGCCCCCTCCCTCTCGCGCCCTCCCTCTCCATCCTCCCCTCTCACTCTCTCTGTCTCTCTCTGTTTCTCTCTGTCTGTCTCTCTTCTCTCTGTCTGTTTCTCTGTCCCTCCCTCTCTCTCCCCCCCTCTCCCTTTCCCTCTCTCCCTCTGTCTCTCCTCTCTCTCTCTCTGTTGCTAGTGTGTCTCTTGTCATGACACATACAGAATGCTTGGAGATTGACAGACTAAAATCAGGTCTGAGCTTTTCCCTGTGCTTGGGAAGGCTTGGACCAGGAACAGACATTTCCCATAAGAGCAATTCTGCTTCGGATGGAGATTGTGAAGTTTAGGAATTTTCTGGGCTCTGGATCCATACTGTAGATACACAGAAAAACCGTCCGACTTGAAAACATTCAATGTTCCAGCCCCCGACCACTGTCTGTGACATGGAACCCCACAGGCTCCCCCTCCTCTCTGGGTGAAGAGGTTACTCCCCACCCCAGGTCAGTAGCACCATCCTTCCTGTGTTGTCCCTGTCTAGGCCTGGCTGAATTGTATACGTTTCTGTGAGATGGCCCCAGTCCAGTAGAGAGAGGATATGGGGTGATTTGGACAAATGAGTTTTTATACTCATTCATTCACAGGATGTGAGTATCCCTGGCTGGGTCAGGATGTATTGCCCCATCCTAATTGCCCATGGGGCAGTGAAGAGTCCACCCATTGCCGTGGGTGTAGACACTGCCCAGGGAATGAGCGCAGTTTCCTTCCCAGTGTCCCAGCTGGGCGTTCCTGACAATTGGCAGGTGGAGCTGTGGCCACTCTTAATTCCAGACTTGTTTTTTAAAAAGAGGACTCAGACCCGCACCATGAGCCACGTGGGGTTTGAACCCGGGCCCCCAGAGCGTTAGCTGGGTCTCGGGATTGACAGTGCCAGTGGGGGGGAGGGGGTTACAGTCTCACAGAGGGTGCTGTCAGGGGGGAGGGGGTTACAGTCTCACAGAGGGTGCTGTCAGGGGGGAGGGGGTTACAGTCTCACAAGGGTGCTGTCGGGGGGGGAGGGGGTACAGTCTCACAGAGGGTGCTGTCCGGGGAGGGGGTTACAGTCTCACAGAGGGTGCTGTCAGGGGGTTACAGTCTGTCAGAGGGTGCTGTCAGGAGGGGGGGTTACAGTCTCACAGAGGGTGCTGTCAGGGAGGGGGGGTTACAGTCTCACAGAGGGTGCTGTCAGGGGGAGGGGTTACAGTCTCACAGAGGGTGCTGTCAGGAGGGGGAGGGGGTTACGGTCTCACAGATGGTGCTGTCAGTGGGGGGGGTTACGGTCTCACAGAGGGTGCTGTCGGTGGGGGTTACGGTCTCACAGAGGGTGCTGTCAGGGGGAGGGTTTACGGTCTCACAGAGGGTGCTGTCGGGGGGGGTTACGGTCTCACAGAGGGTGCAGGGGCGATTTCCCAGCATGCCTGGGCTTGACGGGCTGCTGGTTTCTTTCAATGTCCATTTCTGGGACGCAGGCGCCTCTGGCGGGCCAGCATTTATCGCCCCCCCCCCCCCCCCCCCGTCCCAGTTGCCCCCCTTGACAAGGTGGGGTGAGATGCAGTCTGCTTGCCGCAGGTTGAACCCCTGTAACCCGAGGGGGGGAATTGAGCGGTCGGTAAGACCACTCTGTCCGTTTCCGTGCAGCCCCCCCCCTCCAGATGTTAGCGAGGGCAGCCCTGGGGGGCTGTCTCCGAGTGGAGAAGGGGAGGACTATCGCGCGTCAACCCAGCGAGCGGCTGCTGTGATCTGCAGTGGGCCAACAGTGGGCCGATGGGCAGAATGGACTCTGCCGAGAGTGGTGTGTGTTTGAGGCTGACGGTGGTGTTTGTTTTTGCTGCCCCCCTCTCCCTCCTCCAGACGAGATGTACGAGATCCTGTCGAACTTGCCGGACAACATCGTCTACACGTGCCTGCCCTGTATGGAGGGGAAACCTGCCGAGTGGCAGGAGGTGGTCACCAGCGAGCTGCTCTCCGGCATCAGGCAGGTGCTGACCGGCCTGGTGACCTCCAGGCTGACCGCACACACTCCTCACCCAAAAGGAGGTAAGTCTGAGCACCGTGGGACTCCCACGACACCGAGAGACTGACGGTCACTGACACCGGCTCCCTCCCCTTCCCTGAGCGCCCACTGTCCACTCACCGAAACCCTCAGCCACGCACTGACACACGCTCTTCCTTGGGCCTGCAACTCCGATCTTCTGTGATGTTGACTCATCGCAAACTCTGCTTCCCCGAGACCTCCGATTCGCTCGGAATCTATCCAGACTGCCCGCCTCCTGCTCGCTCTCTCCGATCCCCCCGTTCCCAGTCCCTCAACCCCTCTCCTTTATACCTCGCACCTCTTCCTCGTAGCTTTCCTTCCCACACCCCCTCCCTATCTCTGTAACCCCCTCCAGCCCTAACACCCCCTCCTGCCCTACACCCTCTCCTGCCCCTACACCCTCTCCTGCCCCTACACCCCCCCCTATCTCTGTAACCCCCTCCAGCCCTAACACCCCCTCCTGCCCCTACACCCTCTCCTGCCCTACACCCCCTCCCTATCTCTGTAACCCCCTCCAGCCCCTACACCCCCTCCCTATCTCTGTAACCCCCTCCATCCTACACCCCCCTCCCTATCTCTGTAACCCCCTCCAGCCCCAACACCCCCTCCCTATCTCTGTAACCCGCTCCTTCCCACTCCCTGTCTCTGTGACCCACCTCCTGCCCCTCCCTGTCTCTGTGACCCACCTCCTGCCCCTCCCTGTCTCTGTGACCCACCTCCTGCCCCTCCCTGTCTCTGTGACCCCCTCCCTGTCTCTGTGACACACCTCCTGCCCCTCCCTGTCTCTGTGACACACCTCCTGCCCCTCCCTGTCTCTGTGACCCTCTCCCTGTCTCTGTGACCCCCTCCTGTTGCTATAATCCTTGGAGATCTCTGGGCGTCTGCAAATTCCCCTCTCGGGATTCCAGATTCCCATCGCTCTGATGGGGCTTGTGACCCCCACCGCCGTTGCTTGATCTCAGTGTTCCTGCTTGACCCCCCCCTTCAGCTGGGGGGGAGCTGGGTCCTTCGAAGGGAGGACCACCCTCCTCATTGGGGAGCTCTGTCCAAGGCCTGGCATTGGCTCAGTGCTCTGAATGACACCCTCCTGTCTTCCACAAACCCACAGTGTCCAGTCACGTACTGTTGGGAAGACTGATTCTTACCCACCCACGGAAACTGTGGAATCCCAAAAGCATGGATACAGGCCATTTGGCCCATCGAATCAACATCAACCATCTGAAGAACAGCCCGCCCAGACCCACGTCCCTACCTCTCCCCATAACTCTGCATTCCCCATGGCCAATCCACCCTAACCTGCACATCCCTGGGCCCTATGGGACAATTTCCCATGGCCAATCCACCCTAACCTGCACATCCCTGGGCCCTATGGGACAATTTCCCATGGCAAATCCACCTAACCTGCACATCCCTGGGCCCTATGGGACAATTCCCCATGGCCAATCCACCCTAACCTGCACATCCCTGGGCACTATGGGACAATTCCCCATGGCCAATCCACCCTAACCTGCACATCCCTAGGCACTATGG
>NW_026867524.1:0-99460 GCF_020745735.1 Hemiscyllium ocellatum
GGGGACAGTGTAGAGGGAGCTTTACTCTGTATCTAACCCCGTGCTGTCCCTGTCCTGGGAGTGTTTGATGGGGGACAGTGTAGAGGGAGCTTTACTCTGTATCTAACCCGTGCTGTCCCTGTCCTGGGAGTGTTTGATGGGGGACAGTGTAGAGGGAGCTTTACTCTGTATCTAACCCCGTGCTGTCCCTGTCCTGGGAGTGTTTGATGGGGACAGTGTAGAGGGAGCTTTACTCTGTATCTAACCCCGTGCTGTCCCTGTCCTGGAGTGTTTGATGGGGGACAGTGTAGAGGGAGCTTTACTCTGTATCTAACCCCGTGCTGTCCCTGTCCTGGGAGTGTTTGATGGGGGACAGTGTAGAGGGAGCTTTACTCTGTATCTAACACCGCTGTCCCTGTCCTGGGGAGTGTTTGATGGGGACAGTGTAGAGGGAGCTTTACTCTGTATCTAACCCGTGCTGTCCCTGTCCTGGGAGTGTTTGATTGGGGACAGTGTAGAGGGAGCTTTACTCTGTATCTAACCCGTGCTGTCCCTGTCCTGGGAGTGTTTGATGGGGGACAGTGTAGAGGGAGCTTTACTCTGTATCTAACCCGTGCTGTCCCTGTCCTGGGAGTGTTTGATGGGGACAGTGTAGAGGGAGCTTTACTCTGTATCTAACCCGTGCTGTCCCTGTCCTGGGAGTGTTTGATGGGGGACAGTGTAGAGGGAGCTTTACTCTGTATCTAACCCGTGCTGTCCCTGTCCTGGGAGTGTTTGATGGGGGACAGTGTAGAGGGAGCTTTACTCTGTATCTAACCCCGTGTGTCCCTGTCCTGGGAGTGTTTGATGGGGGACAGTGTAGAGGGAGCTTTACTCTGTATCTAACCCCGTGCTGTCCCTGTCCTGGGAGTGTTTGATGGGGGACAGTGTAGAGGGAGCTTTACTCTGTATCTAACCCGTGCTGTCCCTGTCCTGGGAGTGTTTGATGGGGGACAGTGTAGAGGGAGCTTTACTCTGTATCTAACCCGTGCTGTCCCTGTCCTGGGAGTGTTTGATGGGGGACAGTGTAGAGGGAGCTTTACTCTGTATCTAACCCCGTGCTGTCCCTGTCCTGGGAGGTGTTTGATGGGGGACAGTGTAGAGGGAGCTTTACTCTGTATCTAACCCCGTGCTGTCCCTGTCCTGGGAGTGTTTGATGGGGGACAGTGTAGAGGAGCTTTACTCTGTATCTAACCCCGTGCTGTCCCTGTCCTGGGAGTGTTTGATGGGGGACAGTGTAGAGGGAGCTTTACTCTGTATCTAACCCCGTGCTGTCCCTGTCCTGGGAGTGTTTGATGGGGGGACAGTGTAGAGGGAGCTTTACTCTGTATCTAACCCGTTCTGTCCCTGTCCTGGGAGTGTTTGATGGGGGACAGTGTAGAGGGAGCTTTACTCTGTATCTAACCCGTTCTGTCCCTGTCCTGGGAGTGTTTGACAGGGGGACAGTGTAGAGGGAGCTTTACTCTGTATCTAACCCGTTCTGTCCCTATCCTGGGAGTTTTTCATGGGGACAGTGTAGAGGGAGCTTTACTCTGTATCTAACCCGTGCTGTCCCTGTCCTGGAGTGTTTGATGGGGGACAGTGTAGAGGGAGCTTTACTCTGTATCTAACCCCGTGCTGTCCCTGTCCTGGGAGTGTTTGATGGGGGACAGTGTAGAGGGAGCTTTACTCTGTATCTAACCCCGTGCTGTCCCTGTCCTGGGAGTGTTTGATGGGGACAGTGTAGAGGGAGCTTTACTCTGTATCTAAACCCGTGCTGTCCCTGTCCTGGGAGTGTTTGATGGGGGACAGTGTAGAGGGAGCTTTACTCTGTATCTAACCCGTGCTGTCCCTGTCCTGGGAGTGTTTGATGGGGGACAGTGTGTAGAAGGAGCTTTACTCTGTATCTACCCCGTGCTGTCCCTGTCCTGGGAGTGTTTGATGGGGGACAGTGTAGAGGGAGCTTTACTCTGTATCTAACCCGTGCTGTCCCTGTCCTGGGAGTGTTTGATGGGGGACAGTGTAGAGGGAGCTTTACTCTGTATCTAACCCGTGCTGTCCCTGTCCTGGGAGTGTTTGATGGGGGACAGTGTAGAGGGAGCTTTACTCTGTATCTAACCCCGTGCTGTCCCTGTCCTGGGAGTGTTTGATGGGGGACAGTGTAGAGGGAGCTTTACTCTGTATCTAACCCCGTGCTGTCCCTGTCTGGGAGTGTTTGATGGGGGACAGTGTAGAGGGAGCTTTACTCTGTATCTAACCCCGTGCTGTCCCTGTCCTGGGAGTGTTTGATGGGGGACAGTGTAGAGGGAGCTTTACTCTGTATCTAACCCCGTGCTGTCCCTGTCCTGGGAGTGTTTGATGGGGGACAGTGTAGAGTGAGCTTTACTCTGTATCTAACCCCGTGCTGTCCCTGTCCTGGGAGTGTTTGATGGGGGACAGTGTAGAGGGAGCTTTACTCTGTATCTAACCCCGTGCTGTCCCTGTCCTGGGAGTGTTTGATGGGGGACAGTGTAGAGGAGCTTTACTCTGTATCTAACCCGTGCTGTCCCTGTCCTGGGAGTGTTTGATTGGGGACAGTGTAGAGGGAGCTTTACTCTGTATCTAACCCCGTGCTGTCCCTGTCCTGGGAGTGTTTGATGGGGGACAGTGTAGAGGGAGCTTTACTCTGTATCTAACCCCGTGCTGTCCCTGTCCTGGGAGTGTTTGATGGGGGACAGTGTAGAGGGAGCTTTACTCTGTATCTAACCCCGTGCTGTCCCTGTCCTGGGAGTGTTTGATGGGGGACAGTGTAGAGGGAGCTTTACTCTGTATCTAACCCTGTGCTGTCCCTGTCCTGGGAGTGTTTGATGGGGACAGTGTAGAGGGAGCTTTACTCTGTATCTAACCCCGTGCTGTCCCTGTCCTGGGAGTGTTTGATGGGGGACAGTGTAGAGGGAGCTTTACTCTGTATCTAACCCCGTGCTGTCCCTGTCCTGGGAGTGTTTGATGGGGGACAGTGTAGAGTGAGCTTTACTCTGTATCTAACCCCGTGCTGTCCCTGTCCTGGGAGTGTTGATGGGGGACAGTGTAGAGGGAGCTTTACTCTGTATCTAACCCCTGCTGTCCCTGTCCTGGGAGTGTTTGATGGGGGACAGTGTAGAGGGAGCTTTACTCTGTATCTAACCCCGTGCTGTCCCTGTCCTGGGAGTGTTGATGGGGGACAGTGTAGAGGGAGCTTTACTCTGTATCTAACCCGTTCTGTCCCTGTCCTGGGAGGTTTGATGGGGGACAGTGTAGAGGGAGCTTTACTCTGTATCTACCCCGTGCTGTCCCTGTCCTGGGAGTGTTTGATGGGGGACAGTGTAGAGGGAGCTTTACTCTGTATCTAACCCGTGCTGTCCCTGTCCTGGGAGTGTTTGATGGGGGACAGTGTAGAGGGAGCTTTACTCTGTATCTAACCCCGTGCTGTCCCTGTCCTGGGAGTGTGTTTGATGGGGGACAGTGTAGAGGGAGCTTTACTCTGTATCTAACCCGTGCTGTCCCTGTCCTGGGAGTGTTTGATGGGGACAGTGTAGAGGGAGCTTTACTCTGTATCTAACCCCGTGCTGTCCCTGTCCTGGAGTGTTTGATGGGGGACAGTGTAGAGGAGCTTTACTCTGTATCTAACCCGTGCTGTCCCTGTCCTGGGAGGGTTGTTTGGGGGACAGTGTAGAGGGAGCTTTACTCTGTATCTTACCCCGTGCTGTCCCTGTCCTGGGAGTGTTTGATGGGGACAGTGTAGAGGGAGCTTTACTCTGTATCTAACCCCGTGCTGTCCCTGTCCTGGGAGTGTTTGATGGGGGACAGTGTAGAGGGAGCTTTACTCTGTATCTAACCCCGTGCTGTCCCTGTCCTGGGAGTGTTTGATGGGGGACAGTGTAGAGGGAGCTTTACTCTGTATCTAACCCCGTGCTGTCCCTGTCCTGGAGTGTTTGATGGGGACAGTGTAGAGGGAGCTTTACTCTGTATCTAACCCGTTCTGTCCCGTCCTGGGAGTGTTTGATGGGGGACAGTGTAGAGGGAGCTTTACTCTGTATCTAACCCCGTGCTGTCCCTGTCCTGGGAGTGTTTGATGGGGGACAGTGTAGAGGGAGCTTTACTCTGTATCTAACCCCGTGCTGTCCCTGTCCTGGGAGTGTTTGATGGGGGACAGTGTAGAGGGAGCTTTACTCTGTATCTAACCCCGTTCTGTCCTGTCCTGGGAGTGTTTGATGGGGGACAGTGTAGAGGGAGCTTTACTCTGTATCTAACCCCGTGCTGTCCCTGTCCTGGGAGTGTTTGATGGGGGACAGTGTAGAGGGAGCTTTACTCTGTATCTAACCCCGTGCTGTCCCTGTCCTGGGAGTGTTTGATGGGGGACAGTGTAGAGGAGCTTTACTCTGTATCTAACCCCGTGCTGTCCCTGTCCTGGGAGTGTTTGATGGGGACAGTGTAGAGGGAGCTTTACTCTGTATCTACCCCGTGCTGTCCCTGTCCTGGGAGTGTTTGATGGGGGACAGTGTAGAGGGAGCTTTACTCTGTATCTAACCCGTGCTGTCCCTGTCCTGGGAGTGTTTGATGGGGGGAACAGTGAGAGGGAGCTTTACTCTGTATCTAACCCCGTGCTGTCCCTGTCCTGGGAGTGTTTTGATGGGGACAGTGTAGAGGGAGCTTTACTCTGTATCTAACCCCGTGCTGTCCCTGTCCTGGGAGTGTTTGATGGGGACAGTGTAGAGGGAGCTTTACTCTGTATCTAACCCCGTGCTGTCCCTGTCCTGGGAGTGTTTGATGGGGGACAGTGTAGAGGGAGCTTTACTCTGTATCTAACCCCGTGCTGTCCCTGTCCTGGGAGTGTTTGATGGGGGACAGTGTAGAGGGAGCTTTACTCTGTATCTAACCCCGTTCTGTCCCTGTCCTGGGAGTGTTTGATGGGGACAGTGTAGAGGGAGCTTTACTCTGTATCTAACCCCGTGCTGTCCCTGTCCTGGGAGTGTTTGATGGGGGACAGTGTAGAGGAGCTTTACTCTGTATCTAACCCCGTGCTGTCCCTGTCCTGGGAGTGTTTGATGGGGGACAGTGTAGAGGGAGCTTTACTCTGTATCTAACCCCGTGCTGTCCCTGTCCTGGGAGTGTTTGATGGGGGACAGTGTAGAGGGAGCTTTACTCTGTATCTAACCCCGTGCTGTCCCTGTCCTGGGAGTGTTTGATGGGGGACAGTGTAGAGGGAGCTTTACTCTGTATCTAACCCTGTGCTGTCCCTGTCCTGGGAGTGTTTGATGGGGGACAGTGTAGAGGGAGCTTTACTCTGTATCTAACCCCGTGCTGTCCCTGTCCTGGGAGTGTTTGATGGGGGACAGTGTAGAGGGAGCTTTACTCTGTATCTAACCCCGTGCTGTCCCTGTCCTGGGAGTGTTTGATGGGGACAGTGTAGAGGGAGCTTTACTCTGTATCTAACCCCGTGCTGTCCCTGTCCTGGGAGTGTTTGATGGGGGACAGTGTAGAGGGAGCTTTACTCTGTATCTAACCCCGTGCTGTCCCTGTCCTGGGAGTGTTTGATGGGGGACAGTGTAGAGGGAGCTTTACTCTGTATCTAACCCCGTGCTGTCCCTGTCCTGGGAGTGTTTGATGGGGGACAGTGTAGAGGGAGCTTTACTCTGTATCTAACCCGTTGCTGTCCCTGTCCTGGGAGTGTTTGATGGGGGACAGTGTAGAGGGAGCTTTACTCTGTATCTAACCCCGTGCTGTCCCTGTCCTGGGAGTGTTTGATGGGGGACAGTGTAGAGGGAGCTTTACTCTGTATCTAAACCCGTGCTGTCCCTGTCCTGGGAGTGTTTGATGGGGGACAGTGTAGAGGAGCTTTACTCTGTATCTAACCCCGTGCTGTCCCTGTCCTGGGAGTGTTTGATGGGGACAGTGTAGAGGGAGCTTTACTCTGTATCTAACCCCGTGCTGTCCCTGTCCTGGGAGTGTTTGATGGGGGACAGTGTAGAGGGAGCTTTACTCTGTATCTAACCCGTGCTGTCCCTGTCCTGGGAGTGTTTGATGGGGGACAGTGTAGAGGGAGCTTTACTCTGTATCTAACCCGTGCTGTCCCTGTCCTGGGAGTGTTTGATGGGGACAGTGTAGAGGGAGCTTTACTCTGTATCTAACCCCGTGCTGTCCCTGTCCTGGGAGTGTTTGATGGGGGACAGTGTAGAGGGAGCTTTACTCTGTATCTAACCCCGTGCTGTCCCTGTCCTGGGAGTGTTTGATGGGGGACAGTGTAGAGGGAGCTTTACTCTGTATCTAACCCCGTGCTGTCCCTGTCCTGGGAGTGTTTGATGGGGGACAGTGTAGAGGGAGCTTTACTCTGTATCTAACCCGTGCTGTCCCTGTCCTGGGAGTGTTTGATGGGGGACAGTGTAGAGGGAGCTTTACTCTGTATCTAACCCGTGCTGTCCCTGTCCTGGGAGTGTTTGATGGGGGACAGTGTAGAGGGAGCTTTACTCTGTATCTAACCCCGTGCTGTCCCTGTCCTGGGAGTGTTTGATGGGGGACAGTGTAGAGGGAGCTTTACTCTGTATCTAACCCTGTGCTGTCCCTGTCCTGGGAGTGTTTGATGGGGGACAGTGTAGAGGGAGCTTTACTCTGTATCTAACCCCGTGCTGTCCCTGTCCTGGGAGTGTTTGATGGGGGACAGTGTAGAGGGAGCTTTACTCTGTATCTAACCCGTGCTGTCCCTGTCCTGGGAGTGTTTGATGGGGGACAGTGTAGAGGGAGCTTTACTCTGTATCTAACCCCGTGCTGTCCCTGTCCTGGGAGTGTTTGATGGGGACAGTGTAGAGGGAGCTTTACTCTGTATCTAACCCGTGCTGTCCCTGTCCTGGGAGTGTTTGATGGGGGACAGTGTAGAGGGAGCTTTACTCTGTATCTAACCCCGTGCTGTCCCTGTCCTGGGAGTGTTTGATGGGGGACAGTGTAGAGGGAGCTTTACTCTGTATCTAACCCCGTGCTGTCCCTGTCCTGGGAGTGTTTGATGGGGGACAGTGTAGAGGGAGCTTTACTCTGTATCTAACCCCGTGCTGTCCCTGTCCTGGGAGTGTTTGATGGGGGACAGTGTAGAGGGAGCTTTACTCTGTATCTAACCCCGTGCTGTCCCTGTCCTGGGAGTGTTTGATGGGGGACAGTGTAGAGGGAGCTTTACTCTGTATCTAAACCCGTGCTGTCCCTGTCCTGGGAGTGTTTGATGGGGGACAGTGTAGAGGGAGCTTTACTCTGTATCTAACCCCGTGCTGTCCCTGTCCTGGGAGTGTTTGATGGGGACAGTGTAGAGGGAGCTTTACTCTGTATCTAACCCCGTGCTGTCCCTGTCCTGGGAGTGTTTGATGGGGGACAGTGTAGAGGGAGCTTTACTCTGTATCTAACCCCGTGCTGTCCCTGTCCTGGGAGTGTTTGATGGGGGACAGTGTAGAGGGAGCTTTACTCTGTATCTAACCCCGTGCTGTCCCTGTCCTGGGAGTGTTTGATGGGGACAGTGTAGAGGGAGCTTTACTCTGTATCTAACCCGTGCTGTCCCTGTCCTGGGAGTGTTTGATGGGGACAGTGTAGAGGGAGCTTTACTCTGTATCTAACCCCGTGCTGTCCCTGTCCTGGGAGTGTTTGATGGGGGACAGTGTAGAGGGAGCTTTACTCTGTATCTAACCCCGTGCTGTCCCTGTCCTGGGAGTGTTTGATGGGGGACAGTGTAGAGGGAGCTTTACTCTGTATCTAACCCCGTGCTGTCCCTGTCCTGGGAGTGTTTGATGGGGGACAGTGTAGAGGGAGCTTTACTCTGTATCTAACCCGTGCTGTCCCTGTCCTGGGAGTGTTTGATGGGGGACAGTGTAGAGGGAGCTTTACTCTGTATCTAACCCCGTGCTGTCCCTGTCCTGGGAGTGTTTGATGGGGGACAGTGTAGAGGGAGCTTTACTCTGTATCTAACCCCGTGCTGTCCCTGTCCTGGGAGTGTTTGATGGGGGACAGTGTAGAGGGAGCTTTACTCTGTATCTAACCCCGTGCTGTCCCTGTCCTGGGAGTGTTTGATGGGGGACAGTGTAGAGGGAGCTTTACTCTGTATCTAACCCCGTTGCTGTCCCTGTCCTGGGAGTGTTTGATGGGGGACAGTGTAGAGGGAGCTTTACTCTGTATCTAACCCCGTGCTGTCCCTGTCCTGGGAGTGTTTGATGGGGGACAGTGTAGAGGGAGCTTTACTCTGTATCTAACCCGTTGCTGTCCCTGTCCTGGGAGTGTTTGATGGGGACAGTGTAGAGGGAGCTTTACTCTGTATCTAACCCCGTGCTGTCCCTGTCCTGGGAGTGTTTGATGGGGACAGTGTAGAGGGAGCTTTACTCTGTATCTAACCCCGTGCTGTCCCTGTCCTGGGAGTGTTTGATGGGGGACAGTGTAGAGGGAGCTTTACTCTGTATCTAACCCCGTGCTGTCCCTGTCCTGGGAGTGTTTGATGGGGGACAGTGTAGAGGGAGCTTTACTCTGTATCTAACCCCGTGCTGTCCCTGTCCTGGGAGTGTTTGATGGGGACAGTGTAGAGGGAGCTTTACTCTGTATCTAACCCCGTGCTGTCCCTGTCCTGGGAGTGTTTGATGGGGACAGTGTAGAGGGAGCTTTACTCTGTATCTAACCCCGTGCTGTCCCTGTCCTGGGAGTGTTTGATGGGGGACAGTGTAGAGGGAGCTTTACTCTGTATCTAACCCGTCTGTCCCTGTCCTGGGAGTGTTTGATGGGGGACAGTGTAGAGGGAGCTTTACTCTGTATCTAACCCCGTGCTGTCCCTGTCCTGGGAGTGTTTGATGGGGACAGTGTAGAGGGAGCTTTACTCTGTATCTAACCCGTGCTGTCCCTGTCCTGGGAGTGTTTGATGGGGGACAGTGTAGAGGGAGCTTTACTCTGTATCTAACCCCGTGCTGTCCCTGTCCTGGGAGTGTTTGATGGGGGACAGTGTAGAGGGAGCTTTACTCTGTATCTAACCCGTGCTGTCCCTGTCCTGGGAGTGTTTGATGGGGACAGTGTAGAGGGAGCTTTACTCTGTATCTAACCCGTGCTGTCCCTGTCCTGGGAGTGTTTGATGGGGACAGTGTAGAGGGAGCTTTACTCTGTATCTAACCCCGTGCTGTCCCTGTCCTGGGAGTGTTTGATGGGGACAGTGTAGAGGGAGCTTTACTCTGTATCTAACCCGTGCTGTCCCTGTCCTGGGAGTGTTTGATGGGGACAGTGTAGAGGGAGCTTTACTCTGTATCTAACCCCGTGCTGTCCCTGTCCTGGGAGTGTTTGATGGGGGACAGTGTAGAGGGAGCTTTACTCTGTATCTAACCCCGTGCTGTCCCTGTCCTGGGAGTGTTTGATGGGGGACAGTGTAGAGGGAGCTTTACTCTGTATCTAACCCGTGCTGTCCCTGTCCTGGGAGTGTTTGATGGGGACAGTGTAGAGGGAGCTTTACTCTGTATCTAACCCCGTGCTGTCCCTGTCCTGGGAGTGTTTGATGGGGGACAGTGTAGAGGGAGCTTTACTCTGTATCTAACCCCGTGCTGTCCCTGTCCTGGGAGTGTTTGATGGGGGACAGTGTAGAGGGAGCTTTACTCTGTATCTAACCCGTGCTGTCCCTGTCCTGGGAGTGTTTGATGGGGGACAGTGTAGAGGGAGCTTTACTCTGTATCTAACCCCGTGCTGTCCCTGTCCTGGGAGTGTTTGATGGGGACAGTGTAGAGGGAGCTTTACTCTGTATCTAACCCCGTGCTGTCCCTGTCCTGGGAGTGTTTGATGGGGGACAGTGTAGAGGGAGCTTTACTCTGTATCTAACCCCGTGCTGTCCCTGTCCTGGGAGTGTTTGATGGGGGACAGTGTAGAGGGAGCTTTACTCTGTATCTAACCCCGTGCTGTCCCTGTCCTGGGAGTGTTTGATGGGGGACAGTGTAGAGGGAGCTTTACTCTGTATCTAACCCCGTGCTGTCCCTGTCCTGGGAGTGTTTGATGGGGGACAGTGTAGAGGGAGCTTTACTCTGTATCTAACCCCGTGCTGTCCCTGTCCTGGGAGTGTTTGATGGGGGACAGTGTAGAGGGAGCTTTACTCTGTATCTAACCCCGTGCTGTCCCTGTCCTGGGAGTGTTTGATGGGGGACAGTGTAGAGGGAGCTTTACTCTGTATCTAACCCGTGCTGTCCCTGTCCTGGGAGTGTTTGATGGGGGACAGTGTAGAGGAGCTTTACTCTGTATCTAACCCCGTGCTGTCCCTGTCCTGGGAGTGTTTGATGGGGACAGTGTAGAGGGAGCTTTACTCTGTATCTAACCCCGTGCTGTCCCTGTCCTGGGAGTGTTTGATGGGGGACAGTGTAGAGGGAGCTTTACTCTGTATCTAACCCGTGCTGTCCCTGTCCTGGGAGTGTTTGATGGGGGACAGTGTAGAGGGAGCTTTACTCTGTATCTAACCCCGTGCTGTCCCTGTCCTGGGAGTGTTTGATGGGGGACAGTGTAGAGGGAGCTTTACTCTGTATCTAACCCCGTGCTGTCCCTGTCCTGGGAGTGTTTGATGGGGACAGTGTAGAGGGAGCTTTACTCTGTATCTAACCCCGTGCTGTCCCTGTCCTGGGAGTGTTTGATGGGGGACAGTGTAGAGGGAGCTTTACTCTGTATCTAACCCCGTGCTGTCCCTGTCCTGGGAGTGTTTGATGGGGGACAGTGTAGAGGGAGCTTTACTCTGTATCTAACCCCGTGCTGTCCCTGTCCTGGGAGTGTTTGATGGGGACAGTGTAGAGGGAGCTTTACTCTGTATCTAACCCCGTGCTGTCCCTGTCCTGGGAGTGTTTGATGGGGGACAGTGTAGAGGGAGCTTTACTCTGTATCTAACCCCGTGCTGTCCCTGTCCTGGGAGTGTTTGATGGGGGACAGTGTAGAGGGAGCTTTACTCTGTATCTAACCCCGTGCTGTCCCTGTCCTGGGAGTGTTTGATGGGGACAGTGTAGAGGGAGCTTTACTCTGTATCTAACCCCGTGC
Source organism: Hemiscyllium ocellatum (assembly GCF_020745735.1). NCBI lineage: Eukaryota > Metazoa > Chordata > Chondrichthyes > Orectolobiformes > Hemiscylliidae > Hemiscyllium > Hemiscyllium ocellatum. The sequence continues at coordinate 11,017 of NW_026867524.1, forward strand.
TGTCCCTGTCCTGGGAGTGTTTGATGGGGGACAGTGTAGAGGGAGCTTTACTCTGTATCTAACCCCGTGCTGTCCCTGTCCTGGGAGTGTTTGATGGGGGACAGTGTAGAGGGAGCTTTACTCTGTATCTAACCCCGTGCTGTCCCTGTCCTGGGAGTGTTTGATGGGGGACAGTGTAGAGGGAGCTTTACTCTGTATCTAACCCGTGCTGTCCCTGTCCTGGGAGTGTTTGATGGGGGACAGTGTAGAGGGAGCTTTACTCTGTATCTAACCCCGTGCTGTCCCTGTCCTGGGAGTGTTTGATGGGGACAGTGTAGAGGGAGCTTTACTCTGTATCTAACCCCGTGCTGTCCCTGTCCTGGGAGTGTTTGATGGGGGACAGTGTAGAGGGAGCTTTACTCTGTATCTAACCCGTGCTGTCCCTGTCCTGGGAGTGTTTGATGGGGACAGTGTAGAGGGAGCTTTACTCTGTATCTAACCCGTGCTGTCCCTGTCCTGGGAGTGTTTGATGGGGGACAGTGTAGAGGGAGCTTTACTCTGTATCTAACCCCGTGCTGTCCCTGTCCTGGGAGTGTTTGATGGGGACAGTGTAGAGGGAGCTTTACTCTGTATCTAACCCGTGCTGTCCCTGTCCTGGGAGTGTTTGATGGGGACAGTGTAGAGGGAGCTTTACTCTGTATCTAACCCCGTGCTGTCCCTGTCCTGGGAGTGTTTGATGGGGGACAGTGTAGAGGGAGCTTTACTCTGTATCTAACCCCGTGCTGTCCCTGTCCTGGGAGTGTTTGATGGGGGACAGTGTAGAGGGAGCTTTACTCTGTATCTAACCCCGTGCTGTCCCTGTCCTGGGAGTGTTTGATGGGGGACAGTGTAGAGGGAGCTTTACTCTGTATCTAACCCCGTGCTGTCCCTGTCCTGGGAGTGTTTGATGGGGGACAGTGTAGAGGGAGCTTTACTCTGTATCTAACCCCGTGCTGTCCCTGTCCTGGGAGTGTTTGATGGGGGACAGTGTAGAGGGAGCTTTACTCTGTATCTAACCCCGTGCTGTCCCTGTCCTGGGAGTGTTTGATGGGGGACAGTGTAGAGGGAGCTTTACTCTGTATCTAACCCCGTGCTGTCCCTGTCCTGGGAGTGTTTGATGGGGACAGTGTAGAGGGAGCTTTACTCTGTATCTAACCCCGTGCTGTCCCTGTCCTGGGAGTGTTTGATGGGGGACAGTGTAGAGGGAGCTTTACTCTGTATCTAACCCCGTGCTGTCCCTGTCCTGGGAGTGTTTGATGGGGACAGTGTAGAGGGAGCTTTACTCTGTATCTAACCCCGTGCTGTCCCTGTCCTGGGAGTGTTTGATGGGGGACAGTGTAGAGGGAGCTTTACTCTGTATCTAACCCCGTGCTGTCCCTGTCCTGGGTGTTTTGATGGGGACAGTGTAGAGGGAGCTTTACTCTGTATCTAACCCCGTGCTGTCCCTGTCCTGGGAGTGTTTGATGGGGGACAGTGTAGAGGGAGCTTTACTCTGTATCTAACCCGTGCTGTCCCTGTCCTGGGAGTGTTTGATGGGGGACAGTGTAGAGGGAGCTTTACTCTGTATCTAACCCCGTGCTGTCCCTGTCCTGGGAGTGTTTGATGGGGGACAGTGTAGAGGGAGCTTTACTCTGTATCTAACCCCGTGCTGTCCCTGTCCTGGGAGTGTTTGATGGGGGACAGTGTAGAGGGAGCTTTACTCTGTATCTAACCCCGTGCTGTCCCTGTCCTGGGAGTGTTTGATGGGGGACAGTGTAGAGGGAGCTTTACTCTGTATCTAACCCGTGCTGTCCCTGTCCTGGGAGTGTTTGATGGGGGACAGTGTAGAGGGAGCTTTACTCTGTATCTAACCCCGTGCTGTCCCTGTCCTGGGAGTGTTTGATGGGGACAGTGTAGAGGGAGCTTTACTCTGTATCTAACCCGTGCTGTCCCTGTCCTGGGAGTGTTTGATGGGGACAGTGTAGAGGGAGCTTTACTCTGTATCTAACCCCGTGCTGTCCCTGTCCTGGGAGTGTTTGATGGGGGACAGTGTAGAGGGAGCTTTACTCTGTATCTAACCCCGTGCTGTCCCTGTCCTGGGAGTGTTTGATGGGGGACAGTGTAGAGGGAGCTTTACTCTGTATCTAACCCCGTGCTGTCCCTGTCCTGGGAGTGTTTGATGGGGGACAGTGTAGAGGGAGCTTTACTCTGTATCTAACCCCGTGCTGTCCCTGTCCTGGGAGTGTTTGATGGGGGACAGTGTAGAGGGAGCTTTACTCTGTATCTAACCCCGTGCTGTCCCTGTCCTGGGAGTGTTTGATGGGGGACAGTGTAGAGGGAGCTTTACTCTGTATCTAACCCCGTGCTGTCCCTGTCCTGGGAGTGTTTGATGGGGACAGTGTAGAGGGAGCTTTACTCTGTATCTAACCCGTGCTGTCCCTGTCCTGGGAGTGTTTGATGGGGGACAGTGTAGAGGGAGCTTTACTCTGTATCTAACCCCGTGCTGTCCCTGTCCTGGGAGTGTTTGATGGGGACAGTGTAGAGGGAGCTTTACTCTGTATCTAACCCCGTGCTGTCCCTGTCCTGGGAGTGTTTGATGGGGGACAGTGTAGAGGGAGCTTTACTCTGTATCTAACCCCGTGCTGTCCCTGTCCTGGGAGTGTTTGATGGGGGACAGTGTAGAGGGAGCTTTACTCTGTATCTAACCCCGTGCTGTCCCTGTCCTGGGAGTGTTTGATGGGGGACAGTGTAGAGGGAGCTTTACTCTGTATCTAACCCCGTGCTGTCCCTGTCCTGGGAGTGTTTGATGGGGGACAGTGTAGAGGGAGCTTTACTCTGTATCTAACCCCGTGCTGTCCCTGTCCTGGGAGTGTTTGATGGGGGACAGTGTAGAGGGAGCTTTACTCTGTATCTAACCCCGTGCTGTCCCTGTCCTGGGAGTGTTTGATGGGGACAGTGTAGAGGGAGCTTTACTCTGTATCTAACCCCGTGCTGTCCCTGTCCTGGGAGTGTTTGATGGGGGACAGTGTAGAGGGAGCTTTACTCTGTATCTAACCCCGTGCTGTCCCTGTCCTGGGAGTGTTTGATGGGGGACAGTGTAGAGGGAGCTTTACTCTGTATCTAACCCCGTGCTGTCCCTGTCCTGGGAGTGTTTGATGGGGACAGTGTAGAGGGAGCTTTACTCTGTATCTAACCCCGTGCTGTCCCTGTCCTGGGAGTGTTTGATGGGGGACAGTGTAGAGGGAGCTTTACTCTGTATCTAACCCCGTGCTGTCCCTGTCCTGGGAGTGTTTGATGGGGGACAGTGTAGAGGGAGCTTTACTCTGTATCTAACCCCGTGCTGTCCCTGTCCTGGGAGTGTTTGATGGGGGACAGTGTAGAGGGAGCTTTACTCTGTATCTAACCCCGTGCTGTCCCTGTCCTGGGAGTGTTTGATGGGGGACAGTGTAGAGGGAGCTTTACTCTGTATCTAACCCCGTGCTGTCCCTGTCCTGGGAGTGTTTGATGGGGGACAGTGTAGAGGGAGCTTTACTCTGTATCTAACCCGTGCTGTCCCTGTCCTGGGAGTGTTTGATGGGGACAGTGTAGAGGGAGCTTTACTCTGTATCTAACCCCGTGCTGTCCCTGTCCTGGGAGTGTTTGATGGGGGACAGTGTAGAGGGAGCTTTACTCTGTATCTAACCCCGTGCTGTCCCTGTCCTGGGAGTGTTTGATGGGGGACAGTGTAGAGGGAGCTTTACTCTGTATCTAACCCCGTGCTGTCCCTGTCCTGGGAGTGTTTGATGGGGGACAGTGTAGAGGGAGCTTTACTCTGTATCTAACCCGTGCTGTCCCTGTCCTGGGAGTGTTTGATGGGGACAGTGTAGAGGGAGCTTTACTCTGTATCTAACCCCGTGCTGTCCCTGTCCTGGGAGTGTTTGATGGGGACAGTGTAGAGGGAGCTTTACTCTGTATCTAACCCCGTGCTGTCCCTGTCCTGGGAGTGTTTGATGGGGGACAGTGTAGAGGGAGCTTTACTCTGTATCTAACCCCGTGCTGTCCCTGTCCTGGGAGTGTTTGATGGGGGACAGTGTAGAGGGAGCTTTACTCTGTATCTAACCGTGCTGTCCCTGTCCTGGGAGTGTTTGATGGGGACAGTGTAGAGGGAGCTTTACTCTGTATCTAACCCCGTGCTGTCCCTGTCCTGGGAGTGTTTGATGGGGGACAGTGTAGAGGGAGCTTTACTCTGTATCTAACCCGTGCTGTCCCTGTCCTGGGAGTGTTTGATGGGGGACAGTGTAGAGGGAGCTTTACTCTGTATCTAACCCCGTGCTGTCCCTGTCCTGGGAGTGTTTGATGGGGACAGTGTAGAGGGAGCTTTACTCTGTATCTAACCCCGTGCTGTCCCTGTCCTGGGAGTGTTTGATGGGGGACAGTGTAGAGGGAGCTTTACTCTGTATCTAACCCCGTGCTGTCCCTGTCCTGGGAGTGTTTGATGGGGACAGTGTAGAGGGAGCTTTACTCTGTATCTAACCCGTGCTGTCCCTGTCCTGGGAGTGTTTGATGGGGGACAGTGTAGAGGGAGCTTTACTCTGTATCTAACCCCGTGCTGTCCCTGTCCTGGGAGTGTTTGATGGGGACAGTGTAGAGGGAGCTTTACTCTGTATCTAACCCCGTGCTGTCCCTGTCCTGGGAGTGTTTGATGGGGACAGTGTAGAGGGAGCTTTACTCTGTATCTAACCCCGTGCTGTCCCTGTCCTGGGAGTGTTTGATGGGGGACAGTGTAGAGGGAGCTTTACTCTGTATCTAACCCGTGCTGTCCCTGTCCTGGGAGTGTTTGATGGGGGACAGTGTAGAGGGAGCTTTACTCTGTATCTAACCCCGTGCTGTCCCTGTCCTGGGAGTGTTTGATGGGGGACAGTGTAGAGGGAGCTTTACTCTGTATCTAACCCCGTGCTGTCCCTGTCCTGGGAGTGTTTGATGGGGACAGTGTAGAGGGAGCTTTACTCTGTATCTAACCCCGTGCTGTCCCTGTCCTGGGAGTGTTTGATGGGGACAGTGTAGAGGGAGCTTTACTCTGTATCTAACCCCGTGCTGTCCCTGTCCTGGGAGTGTTTGATGGGGACAGTGTAGAGGGAGCTTTACTCTGTATCTAACCCCGTGCTGTCCCTGTCCTGGGAGTGTTTGATGGGGACAGTGTAGAGGGAGCTTTACTCTGTATCTAACCCCGTGCTGTCCCTGTCCTGGGAGTGTTTGATGGGGGACAGTGTAGAGGGAGCTTTACTCTGTATCTAACCCCGTGCTGTCCCTGTCCTGGGAGTGTTTGATGGGGGACAGTGTAGAGGGAGCTTTACTCTGTATCTAACCCCGTGCTGTCCCTGTCCTGGGAGTGTTTGATGGGGGACAGTGTAGAGGGAGCTTTACTCTGTATCTAAACCCGTGCTGTCCCTGTCCTGGGAGTGTTTGATGGGGGACAGTGTAGAGGGAGCTTTACTCTGTATCTAACCCCGTGCTGTCCCTGTCCTGGGAGTGTTTGATGGGGACAGTGTAGAGGGAGCTTTACTCTGTATCTAACCCCGTGCTGTCCCTGTCCTGGGAGTGTTTGATGGGGGACAGTGTAGAGGGAGCTTTACTCTGTATCTAACCCCGTGCTGTCCCTGTCCTGGGAGTGTTTGATGGGGACAGTGTAGAGGGAGCTTTACTCTGTATCTAACCCCGTGCTGTCCCTGTCCTGGGAGTGTTTGATGGGGGACAGTGTAGAGGGAGCTTTACTCTGTATCTAACCCCGTGCTGTCCCTGTCCTGGGAGTGTTTGATGGGGGACAGTGTAGAGGGAGCTTTACTCTGTATCTAACCCCGTGCTGTCCCTGTCCTGGGAGTGTTTGATGGGGACAGTGTAGAGGGAGCTTTACTCTGTATCTAACCCCGTGCTGTCCCTGTCCTGGGAGTGTTTGATGGGGGACAGTGTAGAGGGAGCTTTACTCTGTATCTAACCCCGTGCTGTCCCTGTCCTGGGAGTGTTTGATGGGGGACAGTGTAGAGGGAGCTTTACTCTGTATCTAACCCCGTGCTGTCCCTGTCCTGGGAGTGTTTGATGGGGGACAGTGTAGAGGGAGCTTTACTCTGTATCTAACCCGTGCTGTCCCTGTCCTGGGAGTGTTTGATGGGGACAGTGTAGAGGGAGCTTTACTCTGTATCTAACCCCGTGCTGTCCCTGTCCTGGGAGTGTTTGATGGGGGACAGTGTAGAGGGAGCTTTACTCTGTATCTAACCCGTGCTGTCCCTGTCCTGGGAGTGTTTGATGGGGGACAGTGTAGAGGGAGCTTTACTCTGTATCTAACCCCGTGCTGTCCCTGTCCTGGGAGTGTTTGATGGGGACAGTGTAGAGGGAGCTTTACTCTGTATCTAACCCCGTGCTGTCCCTGTCCTGGGAGTGTTTGATGGGGACAGTGTAGAGGGAGCTTTACTCTGTATCTAACCCCGTGCTGTCCCTGTCCTGGGAGTGTTTGATGGGGACAGTGTAGAGGGAGCTTTACTCTGTATCTAACCCGTGCTGTCCCTGTCCTGGGAGTGTTTGATGGGGGACAGTGTAGAGGGAGCTTTACTCTGTATCTAACCCCGTGCTGTCCCTGTCCTGGGAGTGTTTGATGGGGGACAGTGTAGAGGGAGCTTTACTCTGTATCTAACCCCGTGCTGTCCCTGTCCTGGGAGTGTTTGATGGGGGACAGTGTAGAGGGAGCTTTACTCTGTATCTAACCCCGTGCTGTCCCTGTCCTGGGAGTGTTTGATGGGGACAGTGTAGAGGGAGCTTTACTCTGTATCTAACCCCGTGCTGTCCCTGTCCTGGGAGTGTTTGATGGGGGACAGTGTAGAGGGAGCTTTACTCTGTATCTAACCCGTGCTGTCCCTGTCCTGGGAGTGTTTGATGGGGGACAGTGTAGAGGGAGCTTTACTCTGTATCTAACCCGTGCTGTCCCTGTCCTGGGAGTGTTTGATGGGGGACAGTGTAGAGGGAGCTTTACTCTGTATCTAACCCGTGCTGTCCCTGTCCTGGGAGTGTTTGATGGGGGACAGTGTAGAGGGAGCTTTACTCTGTATCTAACCCCGTTCTGTCCCTGTCCTGGGAGTGTTTGATGGGGACAGTGTAGAGGGAGCTTTACTCTGTATCTAACCCGTGCTGTCCCTGTCCTGGGAGTGTTTGATGGGGGACAGTGTAGAGGGAGCTTTACTCTGTATCTAACCCGTGCTGTCCCTGTCCTGGGAGTGTTTGATGGGGGACAGTGTAGAGGGAGCTTTACTCTGTATCTAACCCCGTGCTGTCCCTGTCCTGGGAGTGTTTGATGGGGGACAGTGTAGAGGGAGCTTTACTCTGTATCTAACCCCGTGCTGTCCCTGTCCTGGGAGTGTTTGATGGGGGACAGTGTAGAGGGAGCTTTACTCTGTATCTAACCCCGTTCTGTCCCTGTCCTGGGAGTGTTTGATGGGGGACAGTGTAGAGGGAGCTTTACTCTGTATCTAACCCGTGCTGTCCCTGTCCTGGGAGTGTTTGATGGGGGACAGTGTAGAGGGAGCTTTACTCTGTATCTAACCCGTGCTGTCCCTGTCCTGGGAGTGTTTGATGGGGACAGTGTAGAGGGAGCTTTACTCTGTATCTAACCCCGTGCTGTCCCTGTCCTGGGAGTGTTTGATAGGGGAGTGTGTAGAGGGAGCTTTACTCTGTATCTAACCCCGTGCTGTCCCTGTCCTGGGAGTGTTTGATGGGGGACAGTGTAGAGGGAGCTTTACTCTGTATCTAACCCCGTGCTGTCCCTGTCCTGGGAGTGTTTGATGGGGACAGTGTAGAGGGAGCTTTACTCTGTATCTAACCCGTGCTGTCCCTGTCCTGGGAGTGTTTGATGGGGGACAGTGTAGAGGGAGCTTTACTCTGTATCTAACCCCGTGCTGTCCCTGTCCTGGGAGTGTTTGATGGGGGAGAGTGTAGAGGGAGCTTTACTCTGTATCTAACCCCGTTCTGTCCCTGTCCTGGGAGTGTTTGATGGGGACAGTGTAGAGGGAGCTTTACTCTGTATCTAACCCCGTGCTGTCCCTGTCCTGGGAGTGTTTGATGGGGGACAGTGTAGAGGGAGCTTTACTCTGTATCTAACCCCGTTCTGTCCCTGTCCTGGGAGTTTTTCATGGGGACAGTGTAGAGGGAGCTTTACTCTGTATCTAACCCCGTTCTGTCCCTGTCCTGGGAGTGTTTGATGGGGGACAGTGTAGAGGGAGCTTTACTCTGTATCTAACACCCTGCTGTCCCTGTCCTGGGAGTGTTTGATGGGGGACAGTGTAGAGGGAGCTTTACTCTGTATCTAACCCGTGCTGTCCCTGTCCTGGGAGTGTTTGATGGGGGACAGTGTAGAGGGAGCTTTACTCTGTATCTAACCCCGTGCTGTCCCTGTCCTGGGAGTGTTTGATGGGGGACAGTGTAGAGGGAGCTTTACTCTGTATCTAACCCGTGCTGTCCCTGTCCTGGGAGTGTTTGATGGGGGACAGTGTAGAGGGAGCTTTACTCTGTATCTAACCCCGTGCTGTCCCTGTCCTGGGAGTGTTTGATGGGGACAGTGTAGAGGGAGCTTTACTCTGTATCTAACCCCGTGCTGTCCCTGTCCTGGGAGTGTTTGATGGGGGACAGTGTAGAGGGAGCTTTACTCTGTATCTAACCCGTGCTGTCCCTGTCCTGGGAGTGTTTGATGGGGGACAGTGTAGAGGGAGCTTTACTCTGTATCTAACCCCGTGCTGTCCCTGTCCTGGGAGTGTTTGATGGGGGACAGTGTAGAGGGAGCTTTACTCTGTATCTAACCCGTGCTGTCCCTGTCCTGGGAGTGTTTGATGGGGGACAGTGTAGAGGGAGCTTTACTCTGTATCTAACCCCGTGCTGTCCCTGTCCTGGGAGTGTTTGATGGGGGACAGTGTAGAGGGAGCTTTACTCTGTATCTAACCCGTGCTGTCCCTGTCCTGGGAGTGTTTGATGGGGACAGTGTAGAGGGAGCTTTACTCTGTATCTAACCCCGTGCTGTCCCTGTCCTGGGAGTGTTTGATGGGGGACAGTGTAGAGGGAGCTTTACTCTGTATCTAACCCCGTGCTGTCCCTGTCCTGGGAGTGTTTGATGGGGACAGTGTAGAGGGAGCTTTACTCTGTATCTAACCCCGTGCTGTCCCTGTCCTGGGAGTGTTTGATGGGGACAGTGTAGAGGGAGCTTTACTCTGTATCTAACCCCGTGCTGTCCCTGTCCTGGGAGTGTTTGATGGGGGACAGTGTAGAGGGAGCTTTACTCTGTATCTAACCCGTGCTGTCCCTGTCCTGGGAGTGTTTGATGGGGGACAGTGTAGAGGGAGCTTTACTCTGTATCTAACCCCGTGCTGTCCCTGTCCTGGGAGTGTTTGATGGGGGACAGTGTAGAGGGAGCTTTACTCTGTATCTAACCCCGTGCTGTCCCTGTCCTGGGAGTGTTTGATGGGGGACAGTGTAGAGGGAGCTTTACTCTGTATCTAACCCCGTGCTGTCCCTGTCCTGGGAGTGTTTGATGGGGGACAGTGTAGAGGGAGCTTTACTCTGTATCTAAACCCGTGCTGTCCCTGTCCTGGGAGTGTTTGATGGGGGACAGTGTAGAGGGAGCTTTACTCTGTATCTAACCCCGTGCTGTCCCTGTCCTGGGAGTGTTTGATGGGGGACAGTGTAGAGGGAGCTTTACTCTGTATCTAACCCGTGCTGTCCCTGTCCTGGGAGTGTTTGATGGGGGACAGTGTAGAGGGAGCTTTACTCTGTATCTAACCCCGTGCTGTCCCTGTCCTGGGAGTGTTTGATGGGGGACAGTGTAGAGGGAGCTTTACTCTGTATCTAAACCCGTGCTGTCCCTGTCCTGGGAGTGTTTGATGGGGGACAGTGTAGAGGGAGCTTTACTCTGTATCTAACCCCGTGCTGTCCCTGTCCTGGGAGTGTTTGATGGGGGACAGTGTAGAGGGAGCTTTACTCTGTATCTAACCCCGTGCTGTCCCTGTCCTGGGAGTGTTTGATGGGGACAGTGTAGAGGGAGCTTTACTCTGTATCTAAACCCGTGCTGTCCCTGTCCTGGGAGTGTTTGATGGGGGACAGTGTAGAGGGAGCTTTACTCTGTATCTAACCCGTGCTGTCCCTGTCCTGGGAGTGTTTGATGGGGGACAGTGTAGAGGGAGCTTTACTCTGTATCTAACCCCGTGCTGTCCCTGTCCTGGGAGTGTTTGATGGGGGACAGTGTAGAGGGAGCTTTACTCTGTATCTAACCCGTGCTGTCCCTGTCCTGGGAGTGTTTGATGGGGGACAGTGTAGAGGGAGCTTTACTCTGTATCTAACCCCGTGCTGTCCCTGTCCTGGGAGTGTTTGATGGGGACAGTGTAGAGGGAGCTTTACTCTGTATCTAACCCGTGCTGTCCCTGTCCTGGGAGTGTTTGATGGGGGACAGTGTAGAGGGAGCTTTACTCTGTATCTAACCCCGTGCTGTCCCTGTCCTGGGAGTGTTTGATGGGGGACAGTGTAGAGGGAGCTTTACTCTGTATCTAACCCGTGCTGTCCCTGTCCTGGGAGTGTTTGATGGGGGACAGTGTAGAGGGAGCTTTACTCTGTATCTAACCCCGTGCTGTCCCTGTCCTGGGAGTGTTTGATGGGGACAGTGTAGAGGGAGCTTTACTCTGTATCTAACCCCGTGCTGTCCCTGTCCTGGGAGTGTTTGATGGGGGACAGTGTAGAGGGAGCTTTACTCTGTATCTAACCCCGTGCTGTCCCTGTCCTGGGAGTGTTTGATGGGGGACAGTGTAGAGGGAGCTTTACTCTGTATCTAACCCCGTGCTGTCCCTGTCCTGGGAGTGTTTGATGGGGGACAGTGTAGAGGGAGCTTTACTCTGTATCTAACCCGTGCTGTCCCTGTCCTGGGAGTGTTTGATGGGGGACAGTGTAGAGGGAGCTTTACTCTGTATCTAACCCCGTGCTGTCCCTGTCCTGGGAGTGTTTGATGGGGGACAGTGTAGAGGGAGCTTTACTCTGTATCTAACCCCGTGCTGTCCCTGTCCTGGGAGTGTTTGATGGGGGACAGTGTAGAGGAGCTTTACTCTGTATCTAACCCCGTGCTGTCCCTGTCCTGGGAGTGTTTGATGGGGACAGTGTAGAGGGAGCTTTACTCTGTATCTAACCCCGTGCTGTCCCTGTCCTGGGAGTGTTTGATGGGGACAGTGTAGAGGGAGCTTTACTCTGTATCTAACCCGTGCTGTCCCTGTCCTGGGAGTGTTTGATGGGGGACAGTGTAGAGGGAGCTTTACTCTGTATCTAACCCCGTGCTGTCCCTGTCCTGGGAGTGTTTGATGGGGGACAGTGTAGAGGGAGCTTTACTCTGTATCTAACCCCGTGCTGTCCCTGTCCTGGGAGTGTTTGATGGGGGACAGTGTAGAGGGAGCTTTACTCTGTATCTAACCCCGTTCTGTCCCTGTCCTGGGAGTGTTTGATGGGGGACAGTGTAGAGGGAGCTTTACTCTGTATCTAACCCCGTGCTGTCCCTGTCCTGGGAGTGTTTGATGGGGGACAGTGTAGAGGGAGCTTTACTCTGTATCTAACCCCGTTCTGTCCCTGTCCTGGGAGTGTTTGATGGGGACAGTGTAGAGGGAGCTTTACTCTGTATCTAACCCCGTGCTGTCCCTGTCCTGGGAGTGTTTGATGGGGGACAGTGTAGAGGGAGCTTTACTCTGTATCTAACCCCGTGCTGTCCCTGTCCTGGGAGTGTTTGATGGGGGACAGTGTAGAGGGAGCTTTACTCTGTATCTAACCCCGTGCTGTCCCTGTCCTGGGAGTGTTTGATGGGGACAGTGTAGAGGGAGCTTTACTCTGTATCTAACCCCGTGCTGTCCCTGTCCTGGGAGTGTTTGATGGGGGACAGTGTAGAGGGAGCTTTACTCTGTATCTAACCCCGTGCTGTCCCTGTCCTGGGAGTGTTTGATGGGGGACAGTGTAGAGGGAGCTTTACTCTGTATCTAACCCCGTGCTGTCCCTGTCCTGGGAGTGTTTGATGGGGGACAGTGTAGAGGGAGCTTTACTCTGTATCTAACCCGTGCTGTCCCTGTCCTGGGAGTGTTTGATGGGGGACAGTGTAGAGGAGCTTTACTCTGTATCTAACCCCGTGCTGTCCCTGTCCTGGGAGTGTTTGATGGGGGACAGTGTAGAGGGAGCTTTACTCTGTATCTAACCCCTGCTGTCCCTGTCCTGGGAGTGTTTGATGGGGACAGTGTAGAGGGAGCTTTACTCTGTATCTAACCCGTGCTGTCCCTGTCCTGGGAGTGTTTGATGGGGGACAGTGTAGAGGGAGCTTTACTCTGTATCTAACCCGTGCTGTCCCTGTCCTGGGAGTGTTTGATGGGGGACAGTGTAGAGGGAGCTTTACTCTGTATCTAACCCGTCTGTCCCTGTCCTGGGAGTGTTTGATGGGGACAGTGTAGAGGGAGCTTTACTCTGTATCTAACCCCGTGCTGTCCCTGTCCTGGGAGTGTTTGATGGGGGACAGTGTAGAGGGAGCTTTACTCTGTATCTAACCCCGTGCTGTCCCTGTCCTGGGAGTGTTTGATGGGGGACAGTGTAGAGGGAGCTTTACTCTGTATCTAACCCCGTTCTGTCCCTGTCCTGGGAGTGTTTGATGGGGGACAGTGTAGAGGGAGCTTTACTCTGTATCTAACCCCGTGCTGTCCCTGTCCTGGGAGTGTTTGATGGGGGACAGTGTAGAGGGAGCTTTACTCTGTATCTAACCCGTGCTGTCCCTGTCCTGGGAGTGTTTGATGGGGGACAGTGTAGAGGGAGCTTTACTCTGTATCTAACCCCGTGCTGTCCCTGTCCTGGGAGTGTTTGATGGGGACAGTGTAGAGGGAGCTTTACTCTGTATCTAACCCCGTGCTGTCCCTGTCCTGGGAGTGTTTGATGGGGGACAGTGTAGAGGGAGCTTTACTCTGTATCTAACCCCGTGCTGTCCCTGTCCTGGGAGTGTTTGATGGGGGACAGTGTAGAGGAGCTTTACTCTGTATCTAACCCGTGCTGTCCCTGTCCTGGGAGTGTTTGATGGGGACAGTGTAGAGGGAGCTTTACTCTGTATCTAACCCCGTGCTGTCCCTGTCCTGGGAGTGTTTGATGGGGGACAGTGTAGAGGGAGCTTTACTCTGTATCTAACCCCGTTCTGTCCCTGTCCTGGGAGTGTTTGATGGGGGACAGTGTAGAGGGAGCTTTACTCTGTATCTAAACCCGTGCTGTCCCTGTCCTGGGAGTGTTTGATGGGGGACAGTGTAGAGGGAGCTTTACTCTGTATCTAACCCCGTGCTGTCCCTGTCCTGGGAGTGTTTGATGGGGACAGTGTAGAGGGAGCTTTACTCTGTATCTAACCCCGTGCTGTCCCTGTCCTGGGAGTGTTTGATGGGGGACAGTGTAGAGGGAGCTTTACTCTGTATCTAACCCGTGCTGTCCCTGTCCTGGGAGTGTTTGATGGGGACAGTGTAGAGGGAGCTTTACTCTGTATCTAACCCGTGCTGTCCCTGTCCTGGGAGTGTTTGATGGGGGACAGTGTAGAGGAGCTTTACTCTGTATCTAACCCCGTGCTGTCCCTGTCCTGGGAGTGTTTGATGGGGGACAGTGTAGAGGGAGCTTTACTCTGTATCTAACCCGTGCTGTCCCTGTCCTGGGAGTGTTTGATGGGGGACAGTGTAGAGGGAGCTTTACTCTGTATCTAACCCGTTCTGTCCCTGTCCTGGGAGTGTTTGATGGGGGACAGTGTAGAGGGAGCTTTACTCTGTATCTAACCCCGTGCTGTCCCTGTCCTGGGAGTGTTTGATGGGGACAGTGTAGAGGGAGCTTTACTCTGTATCTAACCCCGTGCTGTCCCTGTCCTGGGAGTGTTTGATGGGGGACAGTGTAGAGGGAGCTTTACTCTGTATCTAACCCCGTGCTGTCCCTGTCCTGGGAGTGTTTGATGGGGACAGTGTAGAGGGAGCTTTACTCTGTATCTAACCCCGTGCTGTCCCTGTCCTGGGAGTGTTTGATGGGGACAGTGTAGAGGGAGCTTTACTCTGTATCTAACCCCGTGCTGTCCCTGTCCTGGGAGTGTTTGATGGGGACAGTGTAGAGGGAGCTTTACTCTGTATCTAACCCCGTGCTGTCCCTGTCCTGGGAGTGTTTGATGGGGGACAGTGTAGAGGGAGCTTTACTCTGTATCTAACCCCGTGCTGTCCCTGTCCTGGGAGTGTTTGATGGGGACAGTGTAGAGGGAGCTTTACTCTGTATCTAACCCGTGCTGTCCCTGTCCTGGGAGTGTTTGATGGGGACAGTGTAGAGGGAGCTTTACTCTGTATCTAACCCGTGCTGTCCCTGTCCTGGGAGTGTTTGATGGGGGACAGTGTAGAGGGAGCTTTACTCTGTATCTAACCCGTGCTGTCCCTGTCCTGGGAGTGTTTGATGGGGGACAGTGTAGAGGGAGCTTTACTCTGTATCTAACCCCGTGCTGTCCCTGTCCTGGGAGTGTTTGATGGGGACAGTGTAGAGGGAGCTTTACTCTGTATCTAACCCCGTGCTGTCCCTGTCCTGGGAGTGTTTGATGGGGGACAGTGTAGAGGGAGCTTTACTCTGTATCTAACCCGTGCTGTCCCTGTCCTGGGAGTGTTTGATGGGGGACAGTGTAGAGGGAGCTTTACTCTGTATCTAACCCCGTGCTGTCCCTGTCCTGGGAGTGTTTGATGGGGGACAGTGTAGAGGGAGCTTTACTCTGTATCTAACCCCGTGCTGTCCCTGTCCTGGGAGTGTTTGATGGGGGACAGTGTAGAGGGAGCTTTACTCTGTATCTAACCCGTGCTGTCCCTGTCCTGGGAGTGTTTGATGGGGGACAGTGTAGAGGGAGCTTTACTCTGTATCTAACCCCGTGCTGTCCCTGTCCTGGGAGTGTTTGATGGGGGACAGTGTAGAGGGAGCTTTACTCTGTATCTAACCCCGTGCTGTCCCTGTCCTGGGAGTGTTTGATGGGGGACAGTGTAGAGGGAGCTTTACTCTGTATCTAACCCGTGCTGTCCCTGTCCTGGGAGTGTTTGATGGGGGACAGTGTAGAGGGAGCTTTACTCTGTATCTAACCCGTCTGTCCCTGTCCTGGGAGTGTTTGATGGGGGACAGTGTAGAGGGAGCTTTACTCTGTATCTAAACCCGTGCTGTCCCTGTCCTGGGAGTGTTTGATGGGGGACAGTGTAGAGGGAGCTTTACTCTGTATCTAACCCGTTCTGTCCCTGTCCTGGGAGTGTTTGATGGGGGACAGTGTAGAGGGAGCTTTACTCTGTATCTAACCCGTGCTGTCCCTGTCCTGGGAGTGTTTGATGGGGGACAGTGTAGAGGGAGCTTTACTCTGTATCTAACCCCGTGCTGTCCCTGTCCTGGGAGTGTTTGATGGGGGACAGTGTAGAGGGAGCTTTACTCTGTATCTAACCCCGTGCTGTCCCTGTCCTGGGAGTGTTTGATGGGGGACAGTGTAGAGGGAGCTTTACTCTGTATCTAACCCGTGCTGTCCCTGTCCTGGGAGTGTTTGATGGGGGACAGTGTAGAGGGAGCTTTACTCTGTATCTAACCCCGTGCTGTCCCTGTCCTGGGAGTGTTTGATGGGGGACAGTGTAGAGGGAGCTTTACTCTGTATCTAACCCCGTGCTGTCCCTGTCCTGGGAGTGTTTGATGGGGGACAGTGTAGAGGGAGCTTTACTCTGTATCTAACCCGTGCTGTCCCTGTCCTGGGAGTGTTTGATGGGGACAGTGTAGAGGGAGCTTTACTCTGTATCTAACCCGTGCTGTCCCTGTCCTGGGAGTGTTTGATGGGGGACAGTGTAGAGGGAGCTTTACTCTGTATCTAACCCCGTGCTGTCCCTGTCCTGGGAGTGTTTGATGGGGGACAGTGTAGAGGGAGCTTTACTCTGTATCTAACCCCGTGCTGTCCCTGTCCTGGGAGTGTTTGATGGGGGACAGTGTAGAGGGAGCTTTACTCTGTATCTAACCCCGTGCTGTCCCTGTCCTGGGAGTGTTTGATGGGGGACAGTGTAGAGGGAGCTTTACTCTGTATCTAACCCCGTGCTGTCCCTGTCCTGGGAGTGTTTGATGGGGGACAGTGTAGAGGGAGCTTTACTCTGTATCTAACCCCGTGCTGTCCCTGTCCTGGGAGTGTTTGATGGGGGAAGTGTAGAGGGAGCTTTACTCTGTATCTAACCCCGTGCTGTCCCTGTCCTGGGAGTGTTTGATGGGGACAGTGTAGAGGGAGCTTTACTCTGTATCTAACCCCGTTCTGTCCCTGTCCTGGGAGTGTTTGATGGGGACAGTGTAGAGGAGCTTTACTCTGTATCTAACCCGTGCTGTCCCTGTCCTGGGAGTGTTTGATGGGGGACAGTGTAGAGGGAGCTTTACTCTGTATCTAACCCGTGCTGTCCCTGTCCTGGGAGTGTTTGATGGGGGACAGTGTAGAGGGAGCTTTACTCTGTATCTAACCCGTTCTGTCCCTGTCCTGGGAGTGTTTGATGGGGGACAGTGTAGAGTGAGCTTTACTCTGTATCTAACCCCGTTCTGTCCCTATCCTGGGAGTTTTTCATGGGGACAGTGTAGAGGGAGCTTTACTCTGTATCTAACCCCGTGCTGTCCCTGTCCTGGGAGTGTTTGATGGGGGACAGTGTAGAGGGAGCTTTACTCTGTATCTAACCCCGTGCTGTCCCTGTCCTGGGAGTGTTTGATGGGGGACAGTGTAGAGGGAGCTTTACTCTGTATCTAACCCCGTGCTGTCCCTGTCCTGGGAGTGTTTGATGGGGGACAGTGTAGAGGGAGCTTTACTCTGTATCTAACCCCGTGCTGTCCCTGTCCTGGGAGTGTTTGATGGGGGACAGTGTAGAGGGAGCTTTACTCTGTACCTAACTCCGTGCTGTACCTGTCCTGGGTAGGTTTGATTGAGGAGTGTAGAGGGAGCTTTACTCTGTATCTAACCCCGTGCTGTCCCTGTCCTGGGAGTGTTTGATGGGGGACAGTGTAGAGCGAGCGTTACTCTGTATCTACCCCGTTCTGTCCCTGTCCTGGGAGTGTTTGATGGGGGACAGTGTAGAGGGAGCTTTACTCTGTATCTAACCCCGTGCTGTCCCTGTCCTGGGAGTGTTTGATGGGGGACAGTGTAGAGGGAGCTTTACTCTGTATCTAACCCCGTGCTGTCCCTGTCCTGGGAGTGTTTGATGGGGACAGTGTAGAGGGAGCTTTACTCTGTATCTAACCCGTGCTGTCCCTGTCCTGGGAGTGTTTGATGGGGGACAGTGTAGAGGGAGCTTTACTCTGTATCTAACCCCGTGCTGTCCCTGTCCTGGGAGTGTTTGATGGGGGACAGTGTAGAGGGAGCTTTACTCTGTATCTAACCCCGTGCTGTCCCTGTCCTGGGAGTGTTTGATGGGGACAGTGTAGAGTGAGCTTTACTCTGTATCTAACCCCGTGCTGTCCCTGTCCTGGGAGTGTTTGATGGGGGACAGTGTAGAGGGAGCTTTACTCTGTATCTAACCCCGTGCTGTCCCTGTCCTGGGAGTGTTTGATGGGGGACAGTGTAGAGGGAGCTTTACTCTGTATCTAACCCCGTGCTGTCCCTGTCCTGGGAGTGTTTGATGGGGGACAGTGTAGAGGGAGCTTTACTCTGTATCTAAACCCGTTCTGTCCCTGTCCTGGGAGTGTTTGATGGGGGACAGTGTAGAGGGAGCTTTACTCTGTATCTAAACCCGTGCTGTCCCTGTCCTGGGAGTGTTTGATGGGGACAGTGTAGAGGGAGCTTTACTCTGTATCTAACCCTGTGCTGTCCCTGTCCTGGGAGTGTTTGATGGGGGGACAGTGTAGAGGGAGCTTTACTCTGTATCTAACCCGTGCTGTCCCTGTCCTGGGAGTGTTTGATGGGGACAGTGTAGAGGGAGCTTTACTCTGTATCTAAACCCGTTCTGTCCCTGTCCTGGGAGTGTTTGATGGGGGACAGTGTAGAGGGAGCTTTACTCTGTATCTAAACCCGTGCTGTCCCTGTCCTGGGAGTGTTTGATGGGGGACAGTGTAGAGGGAGCTTTACTCTGTATCTAACCCGTTCTGTCCCTGTCCTGGGAGTGTTTGATGGGGACAGTGTAGAGTGAGCTTTACTCTGTATCTAACCCGTGCTGTCCCTGTCCTGGGAGTGTTTGATGGGGACAGTGTAGAGGGAGCTTTACTCTGTATCTAACCCCGTGCTGTCCCTGTCCTGGGAGTGTTTGATGGGGGACAGTGTAGAGGGAGCTTTACTCTGTATCTAACCCCGTGCTGTCCCTGTCCTGGGAGTGTTGATGGGACAGTGTAGAGGGAGCTTTACTCTGTATCTAACCCGTGCTGTCCCTGTCCTGGGAGTGTTTGATGGGGGACAGTGTAGAGGGAGCTTTACTCTGTATCTAAACCCGTGCTGTCCCTGTCCTGGGAGTGTTTGATGGGGGACAGTGTAGAGGGAGCTTTACTCTGTATCTAACCCGTGCTGTCCCTGTCCTGGGAGTGTTTGATGGGGGACAGTGTAGAGGGAGCTTTACTCTGTATCTAACCCCGTGCTGTCCCTGTCCTGGGAGTGTTTGATGGGGACAGTGTAGAGGGAGCTTTACTCTGTATCTAACCCCGTGCTGTCCCTGTCCTGGGAGTGTTTGATGGGGGACAGTGTAGAGGGAGCTTTACTCTGTATCTAACCCCGTGCTGTCCCTGTCCTGGGAGTGTTTGATGGGGGACAGTGTAGAGGGAGCTTTACTCTGTATCTAACCCCGTTCTGTCCCTGTCCTGGGAGTGTTTGATGGGGACAGTGTAGAGGAGCTTTACTCTGTATCTAACCCGTGCTGTCCCTGTCCTGGGAGTGTTTGATGGGGGACAGTGTAGAGGGAGCTTTACTCTGTATCTAACCCCGTGCTGTCCCTGTCCTGGGAGTGTTTGATGGGGGACAGTGTAGAGGGAGCTTTACTCTGTATCTAACCCCGTGCTGTCCCTGTCCTGGGAGTGTTTGATGGGGACAGTGTAGAGGAGCTTTACTCTGTATCTAACCCGTTCTGTCCCTGTCCTGGGAGTGTTTGATGGGGACAGTGTAGAGGGAGCTTTACTCTGTATCTAACCCGTGCTGTCCCTGTCCTGGGAGTGTTTGATGGGGGACAGTGTAGAGGGAGCTTTACTCTGTATCTAACCCCGTGCTGTCCCTGTCCTGGGAGTGTTTGATGGGGACAGTGTAGAGGGAGCTTTACTCTGTATCTAACCCGTTCTGTCCCTGTCCTGGGAGTGTTTGATGGGGACAGTGTAGAGGGAGCTTTACTCTGTATCTAACCCCGTGCTGTCCCTGTCCTGGGAGTGTTTGATGGGGGACAGTGTAGAGGGAGCTTTACTCTGTATCTAACCCCGTGCTGTCCCTGTCCTGGGAGTGTTTGATGGGGACAGTGTAGAGGGAGCTTTACTCTGTATCTAACCCCGTGCTGTCCCTGTCCTGGGAGTGTTTGATGGGGGACAGTGTAGAGGGAGCTTTACTCTGTATCTAACCCCGTGCTGTCCCTGTCCTGGGAGTGTTTGATGGGGGACAGTGTAGAGGGAGCTTTACTCTGTATCTAACCCCGTGCTGTCCCTGTCCTGGGAGTGTTTGATGGGGGACAGTGTAGAGGGAGCTTTACTCTGTATCTAACCCCGTGCTGTCCCTGTCCTGGGAGTGTTTGATGGGGGACAGTGTAGAGGGAGCTTTACTCTGTATCTAACCCGTGCTGTCCCTGTCCTGGGAGTGTTTGATGGGGGACAGTGTAGAGGGAGCTTTACTCTGTATCTAACCCCGTGCTGTCCCTGTCCTGGGAGTGTTTGATGGGGGACAGTGTAGAGGGAGCTTTACTCTGTATCTAACCCCGTGCTGTCCCTGTCCTGGGAGTGTTTGATGGGGGACAGTGTAGAGGGAGCTTTACTCTGTATCTAACCCGTGCTGTCCCTGTCCTGGGAGTGTTTGATGGGGGACAGTGTAGAGGGAGCTTTACTCTGTATCTAACCCGTGCTGTCCCTGTCCTGGGAGTGTTTGATGGGGGACAGTGTAGAGGGAGCTTTACTCTGTATCTAACCCCGTGCTGTCCCTGTCCTGGGAGTGTTTGATGGGGGACAGTGTAGAGGGAGCTTTACTCTGTATCTAACCCCGTGCTGTCCCTGTCCTGGGAGTGTTTGATGGGGGACAGTGTAGAGGGAGCTTTACTCTGTATCTAACCCCGTGCTGTCCCTGTCCTGGGTGTTTTGATGGGGACAGTGTAGAGGGAGCTTTACTCTGTATCTAACCCCGTGCTGTCCCTGTCCTGGGAGTGTTTGATGGGGACAGTGTAGAGGGAGCTTTACTCTGTATCTAACCCCGTGCTGTCCCTGTCCTGGGAGTGTTTGATGGGGGACAGTGTAGAGGGAGCTTTACTCTGTATCTAAACCCGTGCTGTCCCTGTCCTGGGAGTGTTTGATGGGGGACAGTGTAGAGTGAGCTTTACTCTGTATCTAAACCCGTTCTGTCCCTGTCCTGGGAGTGTTTGATGGGGGACAGTGTAGAGGGAGCTTTACTCTGTATCTAAACCCGTTCTGTCCCTGTCCTGGGAGTGTTTGATGGGGGACAGTGTAGAGGGAGCTTTACTCTGTATCTAACCCCGTGCTGTCCCTGTCCTGGGAGTGTTTGATGGGGGACAGTGTAGAGGGAGCTTTACTCTGTATCTAACCCCGTGCTGTCCCTGTCCTGGGAGTGTTTGATGGGGACAGTGTAGAGGGAGCTTTACTCTGTATCTAACCCCGTGCTGTCCCTGTCCTGGGAGTGTTTGATGGGGGACAGTGTAGAGGGAGCTTTACTCTGTATCTAACCCCGTGCTGTCCCTGTCCTGGGAGTGTTTGATGGGGGACAGTGTAGAGGGAGCTTTACTCTGTATCTAACCCCGTGCTGTCCCTGTCCTGGGAGTGTTTGATGGGGGACAGTGTAGAGGGAGCTTTACTCTGTATCTAACCCGTGCTGTCCCTGTCCTGGGAGTGTTTGATGGGGGACAGTGTAGAGGGAGCTTTACTCTGTATCTAACCCGTGCTGTCCCTGTCCTGGGTGTTTGATGGGGGACAGTGTAGAGGGAGCTTTACTCTGTATCTAACCCCGTGCTGTCCCTGTCCTGGGAGTGTTTGATGGGGGACAGTGTAGAGGGAGCTTTACTCTGTATCTAACCCCGTGCTGTCCCTGTCCTGGGAGTGTTTGATGGGGGACAGTGTAGAGGGAGCTTTACTCTGTATCTAACCCCGTGCTGTCCCTGTCCTGGGAGTGTTTGATGGGGACAGTGTAGAGGGAGCTTTACTCTGTATCTAACCCCGTGCTGTCCCTGTCCTGGGAGTGTTTGATGGGGGACAGTGTAGAGGGAGCTTTACTCTGTATCTAACCCCGTGCTGTCCCTGTCCTGGGAGTGTTTGATGGGGACAGTGTAGAGGGAGCTTTACTCTGTATCTAACCCGTGCTGTCCCTGTCCTGGGAGTGTTTGATGGGGGACAGTGTAGAGGGAGCTTTACTCTGTATCTAACCCGTGCTGTCCCTGTCCTGGGAGTGTTTGATGGGGGACAGTGTAGAGGGAGCTTTACTCTGTATCTAACCCGTGCTGTCCCTGTCCTGGGAGTGTTTGATGGGGGACAGTGTAGAGGGAGCTTTACTCTGTATCTAACCCGTGCTGTCCCTGTCCTGGGAGTGTTTGATGGGGGACAGTGTAGAGGGAGCTTTACTCTGTATCTAACCCCGTGCTGTCCCTGTCCTGGGAGTGTTTGATGGGGGACAGTGTAGAGGGAGCTTTACTCTGTATCTAACCCCGTTCTGTCCCTATCCTGGGAGTTTTTCATGGGGACAGTGTAGAGGGAGCTTTACTCTGTATCTAACCCCGTGCTGTCCCTGTCCTGGGAGTGTTTGATGGGGGACAGTGTAGAGGGAGCTTTACTCTGTATCTAACCCCGTGCTGTCCCTGTCCTGGGAGTGTTTGATGGGGGACAGTGTAGAGGGAGCTTTACTCTGTATCTAACCCGTGCTGTCCCTGTCCTGGGAGTGTTTGATGGGGGACAGTGTAGAGGGAGCTTTACTCTGTATCTAACCCCTGCTGTCCCTGTCCTGGGAGTGTTTGATGGGGGACAGTGTAGAGGGAGCTTTACTCTGTATCTAACCCCGTGCTGTCCCTGTCCTGGGAGTGTTTGATGGGGGACAGTGTAGAGGGAGCTTTACTCTGTATCTAACCCCGTGCTGTCCCTGTCCTGGGAGTGTTTGATGGGGGACAGTGTAGAGGGAGCTTTACTCTGTATCTAACCCCGTGCTGTCCCTGTCCTGGGAGTGTTTGATGGGGACAGTGTAGAGGGAGCTTTACTCTGTATCTAACCCCGTGCTGTCCCTGTCCTGGGAGTGTTTGATGGGGGACAGTGTAGAGGGAGCTTTACTCTGTATCTAACACCGTGCTGTCCCTGTCCTGGGAGTGTTTGATGGGGGACAGTGTAGAGGGAGCTTTACTCTGTATCTAACCCCGTTCTGTCCCTGTCCTGGGAGTGTTTGATGGGGACAGTGTAGAGGAAGCTTTACTCTGTATCTAACACCGTCCTGTCCCTGTCCTGGGAGTGTTTGATGGGGGACAGTGTAGAGGGAGCTTTACTCTGTATCTAAACCCGTGCTGTCCCTGTCCTGGGAGTGTTTGATGGGGGACAGTGTAGAGGGAGCTTTACTCTGTATCTAAACCCGTTCTGTCCCTGTCCTGGGAGTGTTTGATGGGGGACAGTGTAGAGGGAGCTTTACTCTGTATCTAACCCCGTTCTGTCCCTGTCCTGGGAGTTTTTCATGGGGACAGTGTAGAGGGAGCTTTACTCTGTATCTAACCCCGTGCTGTCCCTGTCCTGGGAGTGTTTGATGGGGGACAGTGTAGAGGGAGCTTTACTCTGTATCTAACCCCGTGCTGTCCCTGTCCTGGGAGTGTTTGATGGGGGACAGTGTAGAGGGAGCTTTACTCTGTATCTAACCCGTGCTGTCCCTGTCCTGGGAGTGTTTGATGGGGGACAGTGTAGAGGGAGCTTTACTCTGTATCTAACCCCGTGCTGTCCCTGTCCTGGGAGTGTTTGATGGGGGACAGTGTAGAGGGAGCTTTACTCTGTATCTAACCCGTGCTGTCCCTGTCCTGGGAGTGTTTGATGGGGGACAGTGTAGAGGGAGCTTTACTCTGTATCTAACCCCGTGCTGTCCCTGTCCTGGGAGTGTTTGATGGGGGACAGTGTAGAGGGAGCTTTACTCTGTATCTAACCCCGTTCTGTCCCTGTCCTGGGAGTGTTTGATGGGGGACAGTGTAGAGGGAGCTTTACTCTGTATCTAACCCCGTGCTGTCCCTGTCCTGGGAGTGTTTGATGGGGGACAGTGTAGAGGGAGCTTTACTCTGTATCTAACCCGTGCTGTCCCTGTCCTGGGAGTGTTTGATGGGGACAGTGTAGAGGGAGCTTTACTCTGTATCTAACCCGTGCTGTCCCTGTCCTGGGAGTGTTTGATGGGGGACAGTGTAGAGGGAGCTTTACTCTGTATCTAAACCCGTGCTGTCCCTGTCCTGGGAGTGTTTGATGGGGGACAGTGTAGAGGGAGCTTTACTCTGTATCTAACCCGTTCTGTCCCTGTCCTGGGAGTGTTTGATGGGGACAGTGTAGAGGGAGCTTTACTCTGTATCTAACCCCGTTCTGTCCCTGTCCTGGGAGTGTTTGATGGGGGACAGTGTAGAGGGAGCTTTACTCTGTATCTAACCCGTGCTGTCCTGTCCTGGGAGTGTTTGATGGGGGAAGTGTAGAGGGAGCTTTACTCTGTATCTAACCCGTCTGTCCCGTCCTGGGAGTGTTTGATGGGGGACAGTGTAGAGGGAGCTTTACTCTGTATCTAACCCGTGCTGTCCCTGTCCTGGGAGTGTTTGATGGGGACAGTGTAGAGGGAGCTTTACTCTGTATCTAACACCGTCCTGTTCCTGTCCTGGGAGTGTTTGATGGGGGACAGTGTAGAGGGAGCTTTACTCTGTATCTAACCCCGTGCTGTCCCTGTCCTGGGAGTGTTTGATGGGGGACAGTGTAGAGGAGCTTTACTCTGTATCTAACCCGTGCTGTCCCTGTCCTGGGAGTGTTTGATGGGGGACAGTGTAGAGGGAGCTTTACTCTGTATCTAACCCGTGCTGTCCCTGTCCTGGGAGTGTTTGATGGGGACAGTGTAGAGGGAGCTTTACTCTGTATCTAACCCCGTTCTGTCCCTGTCCTGGGAGTGTTTGATGGGGGACAGTGTAGAGGGAGCTTTACTCTGTATCTAACCCGTGCTGTCCCTGTCCTGGGAGTGTTTGATGGGGGACAGTGTAGAGCGAGCTTTACTCTGTATCTAACCCCGTGCTGTCCCTGTCCTGGGAGTGTTTGATGGGGGACAGTGTAGAGGGAGCTTTACTCTGTATCTAACCCGTTCTGTCCCTGTCCTGGGAGTGTTTGATGGGGACAGTGTAGAGGGAGCTTTACTCTGTATCTAACCCCGTTCTGTCCCTGTCCTGGGAGTGTTTGATGGGGGACAGTGTAGAGGGAGCTTTACTCTGTATCTAACCCCGTTCTGTCCCTGTCCTGGGAGTGTTTCATGAGGACAGTGTAGAGGGAGCTTTACTCTGTATCTAACCCGTTCTGTCCCTGTCCTGGGAGTGTTTGATGGGGGACAGTGTAGAGGGAGCTTTACTCTGTATCTAACCCCGTGCTGTCCCTGTCCTGGGAGTGTTTGATGGGGGACAGTGTAGAGGAGCTTTACTCTGTATCTAACCCCTGCTGTCCCTGTCCTGGGAGTGTTTGATGGGGACAGTGTAGAGGGAGCTTTACTCTGTATCTAACCCGTGCTGTCCCTGTCCTGGGAGTGTTTGATGGGGGACAGTGTAGAGGGAGCTTTACTCTGTATCTAACCCCGTGCTGTCCCTGTCCTGGGAGTGTTTGATGGGGGACAGTGTAGAGGGAGCTTTACTCTGTATCTAACCCCGTCAGTCCGTCCTGGGAGTGTTTGATGGGGGACAGTGTAGAGGGAGCTTTACTCTGTATCTAACCCGTGCTGTCCCTGTCCTGGGAGTGTTTGATGGGGACAGTGTAGAGGAGCTTTACTCTGTATCTAACCCCGTCTGTCCCTGTCCTGGGAGTGTTTGATGGGGACAGTGTAGAGGGAGCTTTACTCTGTATCTAACCCGTCTGTCCCTGTCCTGGGAGTGTTTGATGGGGGACAGTGTAGAGGGAGCTTTACTCTGTATCTAACCCGTGCTGTCCCTGTCCTGGGAGTGTTTGATGGGGGACAGTGTAGAGGGAGCTTTACTCTGTATCTAACCCCGTGCTGTCCCTGTCCTGGGAGTGTTTGATTGGAGACAGTGTAGAGTGAGCTTTACTCTGTATCTAACACCGTCCTGTCCCTGTCCTGGGAGTGTTTGATGGGGGACAGTGTAGAGGGAGCTTTACTCTGTATCTAACCCGTGCTGTCCCTGTCCTGGGAGTGTTTGATGGGGGACAGTGTAGAGTGAGCTTTACTCTGTATCTAACCCCGTGCTGTCCCTGTCCTGGGAGTGTTTGATGGGGACAGTGTAGAGGGAGCTTTACTCTGTATCTAACCCGTGCTGTCCCTGTCCTGGGAGTGTTTGATGGGGGACAGTGTAGAGGGAGCTTTACTCTGTATCTAACCCCGTGCTGTCCCTGTCCTGGGAGTGTTTGATGGGGGACAGTGTAGAGGGAGCTTTACTCTGTATCTAAACCCGTTCTGTCCCTGTCCTGGGAGTGTTTGATGGGGGACAGTGTAGAGGGAGCTTTACTCTGTATCTAACCCCGTGCTGTCCCTGTCCTGGGAGTGTTTGATGGGGGACAGTGTAGAGGGAGCTTTACTCTGTATCTAACCCGTGCTGTCCCTGTCCTGGGAGTGTTTGATGGGGGACAGTGTAGAGGGAGCTTTACTCTGTATCTAACCCCGTTCTGTCCCTGTCCTGGGAGTGTTTGATGGGGGACAGTGTAGAGGGAGCTTTACTCTGTATCTAAACCCGTTCTGTCCCTGTCCTGGGAGTGTTTGATGGGGGACAGTGTAGAGGGAGCTTTACTCTGTAGCGAACCACGTCATGTCCCGACCCTGGGAGTGTTTGATGGGGACAGTGTAGAGGGAGCTTTACTCTGTATCTAACCCCGTGCTGTCCCTGTCCTGGGAGTGTTTGATGGGGACAGTGTAGAGGGAGCTTTACTCTGTATCTAACCCCGTGCTGTCCCTGTCCTGGGAGTGTTTGATGGGGACAGTGTAGAGGGAGCTTTACTCTGTATCTAACCCGTGCTGTCCCTGTCCTGGGAGTGTTTGATGGGGGACAGTGTAGAGGGAGCTTTACTCTGTATCTAACCCGTGCTGTCCCTGTCCTGGGAGTGTTTGATGGGGGACAGTGTAGAGGGAGCTTTACTCTGTATCTAACCCCGTGCTGTCCCTGTCCTGGGAGTGTTTGATGGGAGACAGTGTAGAGTGAGCTTTACTCTGTATCTAACCCCGTGCTGTCCCTGTCCTGGGAGTGTTTGATGGGGGACAGTGTAGAGGGAGCTTTACTCTGTAACTAACCCCGTGCTGTACCTTTCCTGGGTGTTTTTGATTGGGGAGAATGTAGAGTGAGCTTTACTCTGTATCTAACCCGTTCTGTCCCTGTCCTGGGAGTTTTCCATGGGGACAGTTTAGAGGGAGCTTTACTCTGTATCTAACCCGTGCTGTCCCTGTCCTGGGAGTGTTTGATGGGGGACAGTGTAGAGGGAGCTTTACTCTGTATCTAACCCGTGCTGTCCCTGTCCTGGGAGTGTTTGATGGGGGACAGTGTAGAGGAGCTTTACTCTGTATCTAACCCCGTGCTGTCCCTGTCCTGGGAGTGTTTGATGGGGACAGTGTAGAGGGAGCTTTACTCTGTATCTAACCCGTGCTGTCCCTGTCCTGGGAGTGTTTGATGGGGGACAGTGTAGAGGGAGCTTTACTCTGTATCTAACCCGTGCTGTCCCTGTCCTGGGAGTGTTTGATGGGGGACAGTGTAGAGGGAGCTTTACTCTGTATCTAACCCGTGCTGTCCCTGTCCTGGGAGTGTTTGATGGGGGACAGTGTAGAGGGAGCTTTACTCTGTATCTAACCCGTGCTGTCCCTGTCCTGGGAGTGTTTGATGGGGACAGTGTAGAGGGAGCTTTACTCTGTATCTAACCCCGTGCTGTCCCTGTCCTGGGAGTGTTTGATGGGGGACAGTGTAGAGAGAGCTTTACTCTGTATCTAACCCCGTGCTGTCCCTGTCCTGGGAGTGTTTGATGGGGGACAGTGTAGAGGGAGCTTTACTCTGTATCTAACCCGTGCTGTCCCTGTCCTGGGAGTGTTTGATGGGGGACAGTGTAGAGGGAGCTTTACTCTGTATCTAACCCGTGCTGTCCCTGTCCTGGGAGTGTTTGATGGGGGACAGTGTAGAGGGAGCTTTACTCTGTATCTAACACCGTCCTGTCCCTGTCCTGGGAGTGTTTGATGGGGGACAGTGTAGAGGGAGCTTTACTCTGTATCTAACCCCGTTCTGTCCCTGTCCTGGGAGTGTTTGATGGGGACAGTGTAGAGGGAGCTTTACTCTGTATCTAACCCCGTGCTGTCCCTGTCCTGGGAGTGTTTGATGGGGGACAGTGTAGAGGAGCTTTACTCTGTATCTAACCCCGTCTGTCCCTGTCCTGGGAGTGTTTGATGGGGGACAGTGTAGAGGGAGCTTTACTCTGTATCTAAACCCGTCTGTCCCTGTCCTGGGAGTGTTTGATGGGGGACAGTGTAGAGGGAGCTTTACTCTGTATCTAACCCCGTGCTGTCCCTGTCCTGGGAGTGTTTGATGGGGACAGTGTAGAGGGAGCTTTACTCTGTATCTAACCCCGTGCTGTCCCTGTCCTGGGAGTGTTTGATGGGGGACAGTGTAGAGGGAGCTTTACTCTGTATCTAACCCGTGCTGTCCCTGTCCTGGGAGTGTTTGATGGGGGACAGTGTAGAGGGAGCTTTACTCTGTATCTAACCCCTGCTGTCCCTGTCCTGGGAGTGTTTGATGGGGGACAGTGTAGAGGGAGCTTTACTCTGTATCTAACCCGTGCTGTCCCTGTCCTGGGAGTGTTTGATGGGGGACAGTGTAGAGGGAGCTTTACTCTGTATCTAACCCCGTGCTGTCCCTGTCCTGGGAGTGTTTGATGGGGGACAGTGTAGAGGGAGCTTTACTCTGTATCTAACCCCGTGCTGTCCCTGTCCTGGGAGTGTTTGATGGGGGACAGTGTAGAGGGAGCTTTACTCTGTATCTAACCCGTGCTGTCCCTGTCCTGGGAGTGTTTGATGGGAGACAGTGTAGAGGGAGCTTTACTCTGTATCTAACCCAGTTCTGTCCCTATCCTGGGAGTGTTTGATGGGGACAGTGTAGAGGAAGCTTTACTCTGTATCTAACCCCGTGCTGTCCCTGTCTAGGGAGTGTTTGATGGGGGGACAGTGTAGAGAGAGCTTTACTCTGTATCTAACCCGTTCTGTCCCTGTCCTGGGAGTGTTTGATGGGGGACAGTGTAGAGGGAGCTTTACTCTGTATCTAAACCCGTGCTGTCCCTGTCCTGGGAGTGTTTGATGGGGGACAGTGTAGAGTGAGCTTTACTCTGTATCTAACCCCGTTCTGTCCCTGTCCTGGGAGTTTTGATGGGGACAGTGTAGAGGGAGCTTTACTCTGTATCTAACCCCGTTCTGTCCCTGTCCTGGGAGTGTTTGATGGGGGACAGTGTAGAGGGAGCTTTACTCTGTATCTAACCCCGTGCTGTCCCTGTCCTGGGAGTGTTTGATGGGGGACAGTGTAGAGGGAGCTTTACTCTGTATCTAACCCCGTGCTGTCCCTGTCCTGGGAGTGTTTGATGGGGGACAGTGTAGAGGGAGCTTTACTCTGTATCTAACCCCGTGCTGTCCCTGTCCTGGGAGTGTTTGATGGGGGACAGTGTAGAGGGAGCTTTACTCTGTATCTAACTCCGTGCTGTCCCTGTCCTGGGAGGTTTGATGGGGGACAGTGTAGA
The DNA here is from genome assembly GCF_020745735.1 of Hemiscyllium ocellatum. NCBI lineage: Eukaryota > Metazoa > Chordata > Chondrichthyes > Orectolobiformes > Hemiscylliidae > Hemiscyllium > Hemiscyllium ocellatum. Next base: position 40,120 of record NW_026867524.1, read on the forward strand.
GGGAGCTTTACTCTGTATCTAACCCCGTGCTGTCCCTGTCCTGGGAGTGTTTGATGGGGGACAGTGTAGAGGGAGCTTTACTCTGTATCTAACCCCGTTCTGTCCCTGTCCTGGGAGTGTTTGATGGGGGACAGTGTAGAGGGAGCTTTACTCTGTATCTAACCCCGTGCTGTCCCTGTCCTGGGAGTGTTTGACGGGGGACAGTGTAGAGGGAGCTTTACTCTGTATCTAACCCCGTGCTGTCCCTGTCCTGGGAGTGTTTGATGGGGGACAGTGTAGAGGGAGCTTTACTCTGTATCTAACCCCGTGCTGTCCCTGTCCTGGGAGTGTTTGATGGGGGACAGTGTAGAGGGAGCTTTACTCTGTATCTAACCCATGCTGTCCCTGTCCTGGGAGTGTTTGATGGGGGACAGTGTAGAGGGAGCTTTACTCTGTATCTAACCCCGTGCTGTCCCTGTCCTGGGAGTGTTTGATGGAGGACAGTGTAGAGGGAGTTTTACTCTGTATCTAACCCCGTGCTATCCCTGTCCTGGGAGTGTTTGATGGGGGGACAGTGTAGAGGGAGCTTTACTCTGTATCTAACCCCGTGCTGTCCCTGTCCTGGGAGTGTTTGATGGGGGGACAGTGTAGAGGGAGCTTTACTCTGTATCTAACCCGTGCTGTCCCTGTCCTGGGAGTGTTTGATGGGGGACAGTGTAGAGGGAGCTTTACCCTGTATCTAACCCCATGCTGTCCCTGTCCTGGGAGTGTGTGATTGGGACAGTGTAGAGGGAGCTTTACCCGGTATCTAACCCCGTGCTGTCCCTGTCCTGGGAGTGTTTGATGGGGGACAGTGTAGAGGGAGCTTTACTCTGTATCTAACTCCGTGCTGTCCCTGTCCTGGGAGTGTTTGATGGAGGACAGTGTAGAGGGAGTTTTACTCTGTATCTAACCCCGTGCTATCCCTGTCCTGGAGTGTTTGATGGGGGGACAGTGTAGAGGGAGCTTTACTCTGTATCTAACCCCGTGCTGTCCCTGTCCTGGGAGTGTTTGATGGGGGGACAGTGTAGAGGGAGCTTTACCCTGTATCTAACCCCATGCTGTCCCTGTCCTGGGAGTGTGTGATTGGGGGACAGTGTAGAGGGAGCTTTACCCGGTATCTAACCCCGTGCTGTCCCTGTCCTGGGAGTGTTTGATGGGGGACAGTGGTAGAGGGAGCTTTACTCTGTATCTAACTCCGTGCTGTCCCTGTCCTGGGAGTGTTTGATGGAGGACAGTGTAGAGGGAGTTTTACTCTGTATCTAACCCCGTGCTATCCCTGTCCTGGGAGTGTTTGATGGGGGGACAGTGTAGAGGGAGCTTTACTCTGTAGCTAACCCCGTGCTGTCCCTGTCCTGGGAGTGTGTGATGGGGGACAGTGTAGAGGGAGCTTTACTCTGTATCTAACCCTGTGCTGTCCCTGTCCTGGGAGTGTTTGATGTGGGGACAGTGTAGAGCGAGCTTTACTCTGTATCTAACCCTGTACTGTCCCTGTCCCTGGGAGTTGTGAGACAGAGGAGGAGGTCCTATCTTCCACGGTATGCACTGGGGCTCTGGGTCAGAGTGAGTGCCCGCTGCATTTCCGGGAGCCCTGGGACTTTGCGAACCTGGCCATATTGTAACCAGTGTCCGGGTGACTGACCATGGGCCGTGGGAGAGAGAGGCCAGCGCGGGATGTGGTTGGGAGGCCTGATCTGTACACCTCTCAGATCTCAGCCCCAGCCCGCACTTTGGAGATTGGGTTGGTACGGTCAGGGTATGGCAGGGATGGGAGAGATCGCCCTCTGTATCTCCAGGGCATGCCCTGGGCTCTGCCCGGTGTGAGGCGTGGGTGGGGATTTGGGGAGGGGAAGCAGTGATGGAGGGTGGGCGAGGGTGTGGGCCTGGGGAGAGTCTTCTCAGCCCAGGGCCCACTCTCTGTGAATTAAAGGTGGTTTGTCTAATCGGGGTGTTTGTCTCTCTCTGAGTCTCACACACACACACTCACGCACTCACACACACACATGCTCACACACACACAAACGCTCACACACGCACACACTCACACTCACTCGCTCACACACACGCTCACTCACACACCCACACACTTACTCACAAACTCACACGCTCACACACACACCACACACACACACACACACAGATACATACGCACACTCTCACACACACAGACACACACACTCATACTCACACACACGCACAGACACAGACTCATTCGCTCACTCACACACACACTCGCACACAGATACGTACACACTCACACACACGCACTCGCTCACACACACACAGATACATATGCACTCTCACACACAGACAAACACTCACTCACTCACCCATATATACGCGCGCACACACACACACACTCACTCACGGACACACACACTTACCCATACACACACACTCTCACACACACAGACACTTGCACACACTCATGCACTCACCCACAGACTCACTCACACACACAAACACTCACACTCACCCATATACACACACACACACACACTCACTCATGGACACACACTCACCCACACACACAGACACACACCCACACACACACACACTCACTCACACACACTGACACACACACGCACATATTCATGCACTCATTCACACACACACACGCTCACACACACTCACACCCACACACAGCCACACACTGTCTCAAACATACACAGACTTGCACACACACGCACTCTTACACATAGACACACATTCACACACACAGTCTCAAACATGCACACACACACATACAGACACACACACACTCTCACACATGCACACAGACACACACACACCCACACACAGACACACGCACAGACACACACACACATAGACAGACACACACACATGCAGACGCACACACAGACACACACATACACGTACACACACAGACACCACAGACATGCAGATACAGACACACACAGAAACAGACAGACATACACACAGACACACACCCACAGACACATACAGATACAGACACACACACAGATACAGACACACACACACACAAACCCGTGTGCCTGATACCTCCTGTAGAATAGGTGTTGTTACTGGCCATCAGGATGGTTTGCTCACCTCCCACGATGCCCTGACGACCCGCGAGCCCCTTGCCCTGGTTCGAGAGGAGCTGTGGAGCGGATCTCCTTTCCATGGATTTCCACAAGACAAGGAGCTCTTGGCACAGGGATTAAAACATTGCCAGCAAAACACCAGCTGGGTGTGTGTGTGTGTGGGGGGGGGGGGGGGGGTCAGTGCTGGGTGTGTGTGTGTGGGGGGGGGGGGTCAGTGCTGGGTGTGTGTGTGGGGGGGGTCAGTGCTGGGTGTGTGTGGGGGGGGTCAGTGCTGGGTGTGTGTGGGGGGGGTCAGTGCTGGGTGTGTGTGGGGGGGTCAGTGCTGGGTGTGTGTGTGGGGGGGTCAGTGCTGGGTGTGTGTGGGGGGGTCAGTGCTGGGTGTGTGTGGGGGGGGGTCAGTGCTGGGTGTGTGTGGGGGGGTGTCTGCTGGGTGTGTGTGTGGGGGGGGTCAGTGCTGGGTGTGTGTGTGGGGGGGTGTCTGCTGGGTGTGTGTGTGGGGGGTCAGTGCTGGGTGTGTGTGTGGGGGGGTCAGTGCTGTGTGGGGGGGTTAGTGCTGGGTGTGTGTGTGGGGGGGTCAGTGCTGGGTGTGTGTGTGTGTGGGGGGGTCAGTGCTGGGTGTGTGTGGGGGGGTCAGTGCTGGGTGTGTGTGTGGGGGTGTCTGCTGGGTGTGTGTGGGGGGGTCAGTGCTGGGTGTGTGGGGGGGTCAGTGCTGGGTGTGTGTGGGGGTCAGTGCTGGGTGTGTGTGGGGGGGTCAGTGCTGGGTGTGTGTGGGGGGGTGTCTGCTGGTGTGTGTGGGGGGGGTCAGTGCTGGGTGTGTGTGGGGGTGGTTCAGTGCTGTGTGGGGGGGTCAGTGCTGGGTGTGTGTGTGGAGGGGTCAGTGCTGGGTGTGTGTGTGTGGGGGGGTCAGTGCTGGGTGTGTGTGTGTGGGGGGGGGTCAGTGCTGGGTGTGTGTGTGGGGGGGGTCAGTGCTGGGTGTGTGTGGGGGGGGGTCAGTGCTGGGTGTGTGTGGGGGGGGTCAGTGCTGGGTGTGTGTGGGGGGGTCAGTGCTGGGGGTGTGTGTGTGGGGGGGTCAGTGCTGGGTGTGTGTGGGGGGGTCAGTGCTGGGTGTGTGTGGGGGGGGGTCAGTGCTGGGTGTGTGTGGGGGGGTGTCTGCTGGGTGTGTGTGTGGGGGGGTCAGTGCTGGGTGTGTGTGTGGGGGGGTGTCTGCTGGGTGTGTGTGTGGGGGGTCAGTGCTGGGTGTGTGTGTGGGGGGGTCAGTGCTGTGTGGGGGGGTTAGTGCTGGGTGTGTGTGTGGGGGGGTCAGTGCTGGGTGTGTGTGTGTGTGGGGGGGTCAGTGCTGGGTGTGTGTGGGGGGGTCAGTGCTGGGTGTGTGTGTGGGGGTGTCTGCTGGGTGTGTGTGGGGGGGTCAGTGCTGGGTGTGTGGGGGGGTCAGTGCTGGGTGTGTGTGGGGGTCAGTGCTGGGTGTGTGTGGGGGGGTCAGTGCTGGGTGTGTGTGGGGGGGTGTCTGCTGGGTGTGTGTGGGGGGGGTCAGTGCTGGGTGTGTGTGGGGGGGGTTCAGTGCTGTGTGGGGGGGTCAGTGCTGGGTGTGTGTGTGGAGGGGTCAGTGCTGGGTGTGTGTGTGTGGGGGGGTCAGTGCTGGGTGTGTGTGTGTGGGGGGGTCAGTGCTGGGTGTGTGTGTGGAGGGGTCAGTGCTGGGTGTGTGTGTGTGGGGGGTTCAGTGCTGGGTGTGTGTGTGTGGGGGGGTCAGTGCTGGGTGTGTGTGTGTGGGGGGGTCAGTGCTGGGTGTGTGTGTGGGGGGTCAGTGCTGGGTGTGTGGGGGGGGTCAGTGCTGGGTGTGTGTGTGGGGGGGGTCAGTGCTGGGTGTGTGTGTGGGGGGGTCAGTGCTGTGTGGGGGGGTCAGTGCTGGGTGTGTGTGTGGGGGGGTCAGTGCTGGGTGTGTGTGTGTGGGGGGGTCAGTGCTGGGTGTGTGTGGGGGGGGTCAGTGCTGGGTGTGTGTGTGGGGGGGTCAGTGCTGTGTGGGGGGGTCAGTGCTGGGTGTGTGTGTGGGGGGGTCAGTGCTGGGTGTGTGTGGGAGGTGAGTGCTGGGGCCGCAGCATTTTCCGGGGACAGTAATGCCGGGGTCTCGAGTGTGCTGCTGGAAAAGTATATCTGATTCCTGATGAAGGACCTAACCCTGAAACGTTGACTCTCCTGCTCCTCGGACGCTGCCTGACCAGCTGTGCTTTTCCAGCACCACCCTCTTGGTTCTGATCTCCAGCACCCACACTCCTCACCTTCGCCCCGATAGTACTGACATAGACAGGAGTAGTCTCGCTAACTTGAAGGGGATTTAAATGATCATTGGATCGACGTATGGAGGAGAATGGAATAGTGTCGGTTAGATGGGCTTCACAGGTCAGCACAACATCGACGACCGAAGGGCCTGTACTGTGCTGGGACGTTTTATGTTCTATGTTAGATCACGAACAAGGAGGAAGCTGACAAGGTTGGGATATCTTGTTCTCACATTGAGTCACAGAGATGTACAGCACGGAAACAGACCCTTCGGTCCAACCCGTCCATGCCGACCAGATATCCCAACCCAATCTAGTCCCACCTGCCAGCACCCAGCCCATATCCCTCCAAACCCTCCCTATCCATATACCCATCCAGATGCCTCTTAAATGTTGTAATTGTACCAGCCTCCAGCACATCCTCTGGCAGCTCATTCCACACACGTACCACCCTCTGTGTGAAAATGTTGCCCCTGAGGTCTCTTTTATATCTTTCCCCTCTCACCCTAAACCTATGCCCCTCTAGTTCTGGACTCCCCCACTCCAGGGGAAAGACTTTGTCTATTTACCCTATCCATGCCCCTCAGGATTTTGTAAACGTCTATAAGGTCACCCCTCAGCCTCTGACACTCCAGGGAAAACAGCCCCAGCCTGTTCAGCCTCTCCCTGTAGCTCAAACCCTCCAACCCTGGCAACATCCTTGTCAATCTTTTCTGAACCCTTTCAAGTTACACAACATCTTTCCGATAGGAAGGAGACCAGAATTGCACGCAATATTCCAACAGTGGCCTAACCAATGTCCTGTACAGCCGCAACATGACCCCCCAACTCCTGTACTCAATCCTCTGACCAATAAAGGACAGCATACCAAACGCCTTCTTCACTATCCTATCTACCTGCGACTCCACTTTCAAGGAGCTATGAACCTGCACTCCAAGGTCTCTTTGTTCAGCAACACTCCCTCGGACCTGACCATTAAGTGTATAAGTCCTGCTAAGATTTGCTTTCCCAAAATGCAGCACCTCGCATTTATCTGAATTAAACTCCATCTGCCACTTCCCAGCCCATTGGCCCATCTGGTCAAGATCCTGTTGTAATCTGAGATACCCTCTCTGCTGTCCACTACACCTTCAATTTTGGTGTCATCTGCAAACTTACTAACTGTACCTCTTATGCTCACATCCAAATCATTTATGTAAATGACAAAAAGTAGAGGACCCAGCACCAATCCTTGTGGCACTCCACTGGTCACAGGCCTCCAGCCTGAAAAACAACCCACCACCACCACCCTCTGTCTTCTACCTTTGAGCCAGGTCTCTATCCAAATGGCTGGCTCTCCCTGTCTAACCAAATGCCTTCTTCACAATCCTATCTACACGATGGTTTGTAGTCTTGAGTGGGTAAAAGTCTGGCCGATGGAAGATCGAGTGGGAAAATATGGAATGGTTCTGTTTTTGGGTTCTTCCTGCCTGAGTATAATGTAAACGGGAAACAACTGCGGAGGGATCCAAGTGGGTTGGAGTGCAACGAGAGTGTTCCGAGGCAGGTAGCACCAGGAATTGACAAGGGATGGAGAGTCACCCAGCATTCGGCCCAACCAGTTGGTGCTGACCACAATCCCAACCTAACCCAGTCCCAGCTGCCTGCTCCTGGCCCATATCCCTCCAAACATTTCCCATTCCTGGTCTTATCCAAACATCTGTTAAATGTTGTAACTGTCCCCACATCTAGCACTTCCTCAGGAAGGTCATTCCACACACAAACCACCTTCTGGGTCAAACATCGGCCCCCTACCCTCCTTTTTAAATCTCTCTCCTCTCACATTCAAAATGTTCCCCCCCGAGTCTCAAAATCCCCCCCGTCCTGGGGAAAAGACCCCGCCCACTAATCCTACCCATCCCCGTCAGTATTTTATACACACTCGCTCCAGTGAAGAAAGTCCCAGATTACCCAGCCTTCCTCTCCAACACAAACCTTCCACACCCGGGAACATCCCGGGAAATCTCGTCAGGACCCTCTCCAGTTTAATAATATCCTTCCGATAACAGGGAGACCAGAACGGGACACAGTATTCCAGACGAGGACTCACCAATGTCCTGTACAACCCCAACCTGACGTCCCAAAGGGTACACATCTCCTCAGCCCTACGATGAAGTGAGCTGTTGTAAATACTCAGTGAAACGACCACGAGAATCAATTTGATGATGGCCTGGTGTTCGAAACGATGGCAGTTCACAGCAGTTTCGTCGTGAAAGTAAAATTTCGATTCCCCGTCGTTTGTTAATGGTCATGAAAAAGAGTCCAAATCTACAACAATACAACGTCAACGATCCCCTCTTAAACACACAGAGTCACAATTTAGACAGACAAATAGGCAGGGAAAATAAAAATTCTGCCGATGACAAGTCAGTTAATCAGAGGAAACAGTGCAGGAGTAGGCCATTCAGCCCTTCGAGCCTGTGCCACCATTCCATACCATCATGGCTGATCACACAACCTCAGGATCCCATTACCCCCCCTCTCTCCATACCCCCCGGTCCCTTCAACCTAAAGAACCACCTCCAGCTCCCTCTTGATTCTATCGAACAAACTGGTCCCAACCGCATCCTGTGGGAAAGCATTCCATAGGTTCACAAGTCCCTGGGTGGGGAAATTCCTCCTCATCTCATTTCCGAATGGCTCAGCCCTTATTCTGAGACGGTGACCCCGAGTCCTGGACTTCCCCAACATCGGGAATGTCCTTCCCGCATCCGGCCCCATCAGGAATGTCGAAGTTTCTGTGAGACCCTCCCCCCTCTCACTAATCTCCGAAATTCCAGTACAAGTCCAGTCGATCCGGAGGCTTCTCGGACGCTAGGCCTGCCATCCTGGGGATTGGGAGGAAGGGAGGACTGCAGAGCAGAGTGGAGAGGGTGGTGCTGGAAAAGCACAGCATCCGAGGGGTAGGAGAGTCCATGTTTCAGGCACACGCTTACGCCCGGAACGTCGATTCTCCTGCTCCTCGGATAGTGCCAGACCTCCCACCCCGGGAAGCAGCCTGGTGAACCTTCCCTGGATTCCGTCCACAACAGGAATCGCCTTCCTCAGACTTGGAGACCAAAACTGCACACAGTCCACATGGTAGCTCAGTGGGTGGCAGGGACCTGGGTTCGATTCCAGCCTCAGGGCAACTGTCGGTGTGGAGTTTGCACGTTCTTCCCGTGTCTGTGTGGGTTTCCTCCGGGTGCTCCGGTTTCCTCCCACAGTCCAAAGATGTGCAGGTTAGGGTGGATTGGCTATGCTAAATTGTCCCATAGTGTCCAGGGATGTGCAAGTTAAGGTGGATTGGCCATGGGAAATTGTCCCATAGTGCCCAGGGATGTGCAGGTTAGGGTGGATTGGCCGTGCTAAATTGTCCCATAGTGCCCAGGGATGTGCAGGTTAGGGTGGATTGGCCATGCTAAATTGTCCCATAGTGCCCAGGGATGTGCAGGTTAGGGTGGATTGGCCGTGCTAAATTGTCCCATAGTGCCCAGGGATGTGCAGGTTAGGGTGGATTGGCCATGCTAAATTGTCCCATATTGCCCAGGATGTGCAGGTTAGTTTGGATTGGCCATGCTAAATTGTCCCATAGTGCCCAGGGATGTGCAGGTTAGTTTGGATTGGCCATGCTAAATTGTCCCATAGTGCCCAGGGATGTGCAGGTTGGGGTGGATTGGCCATGCTAAATTGTCCCATAGTGTCCAGGGGTGTACAGGTTAGGGTGGTTTGACCATGCTAAGTTGTCCCATTGTATCATCCCCTGTCATTTCCACCACCTCCAAACGGACTCCACCACCAGGGATATATTTCCCTCCCCTCCCCTATCAGCGTTCCGGAGAAACCACTCCCTCTATGACTCCCTCGTCAGGTCCACACCCCCCACCAACCCAACCTCCACTCCCGGCACCTTCCCCTGCAACCGCCGGAAATGCAAAACTTGCCCACACCTCCCCCCTCACCTCCCTCCAAGGCTCCAAGGGATTCTTCCATATCCGTCACAAATTCACCTGCACCTCCACACACATCATCTATTGCATCCGCTGCACCCGATTGGGCCTCCTTTATATTGAGGAGACAGGCCACCTACTTGCGGAACGTTTCAGAGAACACCTCTGGGACACCCGGACCAACCAACCCAACCGCCCTGTGGCTCAACACTTTAACTCCCCCTCCCACTCCACCAAGGACATGCAGGTCCTTGGACTCATCCATCGCCAGACCCTGGTCACATGACGCCTGGAGGAACAGCACCCCATCTTCCGCCTGGGAACCCTCCAACCACACGGGATGAATACAGATTTCTCCAGTTTCCTCATTTCCCCTCCCCTCACCTTGTCTCAGTTAAATCCCTTGAACTCAGCACCGCCTTCCTAACCTGCAATCTTCTTCCTGACCTCTCCGCCCCCACACCACTCCGGCCTTTCACCCTCACCTTGACCTCCTTCCACCTATCACATCTCCATCGCCCCTCCCCCAAGTCCCTCCTCCCTACCTTTTATCTTAGCCTGCTGGACACACTCTCCTCATTCATGAAGTAGGGCTTATGCCCGAAACGTGGAATCTCCTGTTCCTTGGATGCTGCCTGACCATGCTAAATTGTCCCATAGTGCCCAGGGATGTACAGGTTGGGGTGGATTACCCATGCTAAATTGTCCCATAATGCCAAGGGGCGTACAGGTTAGGGTGGATTGGCCATGCTAAATTGTCCCAAAGTGCCCAGGGATGTACAGGTTAGGGTGGATTAGCCATGCTAAATTGTCCCATAGTGTCCTGGGATGTGCAGGTTAGGGTGGATTGGCCATGCTAAATTGTCCCATAGTGCCCAGGGATGTACAGGTTGGGGTGGATTGGCCATGCTAAATTGTCCCATAGTGCCCAGGGATGTGCAGGTTGGGGTGGATTGGCCATGCTAAATTGTCCTATAGTGCCCAGGGATGTGCAGGTTAGGGTGGATTGGCCATGCTAAATTGTCTCATAGTGCCCAGGGATGTGCAGGTTAGGGTGGATTGGCCGTGCTAAATTGTCCCATAGTGCCCAGGGATGTGTAGGTTAAGGTGGATTGGCCATGCTAAACTGTCCCATAGTGCCCAGGGATGTGCAGGTGAGGGTGGATTGGCCATGCTATATTGTCCCACAGTGTCCAGGGATGTGCAGGTTAGGGTGGATTGGCCATGCTAAATTGTCCCATAATGCACAGGGATGTACAGGTTAGGGTAGATTGGCCATGCTAAATTGTCCCATAATGCCCAGGGATGTGCAGGTTAGGGTGGATTGGCCATGCTAAATTGTCTCATAGTGCCCAGGGATGTACAGGTTCGGGTAGATTGGCCGTGCTAAATTGTCCCATAGTGCCCAGGGATGTACAGGTTAGGGTGGATTGGCCATGCTAAATTGTCCCATATTGCCCAGGGATGTGCAGGTTAGTTTGGATTGGCCATGCTAAATTGTCCCATAGTGCCCAGGGATGTGCAGGTTAGGGTGGATTGGCCATGCTAAATTGTCCCATATTGCCCAGGGATGTGCAGGTTAGTTTGGATTGGCCATGCTAAATTGTCCCATATTGCCCAGGGATGTGCAGGTTAGTTTGGATTGGCCATGCTAAATTGTCCCATAGTGCCCAGGGATGTGCAGGTTAGGGTGGATTGGCCATGCTAAATTGTCCCATAGTGCCCAGGGATGTGTAGGTTAGGGTGGATTGGCCATGCTAAATTGTCCCATTGTGTCCAGGGATGTGCAGGTTAGGGTGGGTTGGCCATGCTATATTGTCCCATAATGCCCAGGGATGTACAGGTTGGGGTGGATTGGCCATGCTAAATTGTCCCATAGTGCCCAGGGATGTGCAGGTTGGGGTGGATTGGCCATGCTAAATTGTCCCATAGTGCCCAGGGATGTGCAGGTTAGGGTGGATTGGCCATGCTAAATTGTCTCATAGTGCCCAGGGATGTGCAGGTTAGGGTGGATTGGCCGTGCTAAATTGTACCATAGTGTCCAGGGATGTGCAGGTTAGGGTGGATTGGCCATTATAAATTGTCTCATAGTGCCCAGGGATGTGTAGGTTAGGGTGGATTGGCCATGCTAAAGTGTCCCATAGTGCCCAGGGATGTGCAGGTTAGGGTGGATTGGCCATGCTAAACTGTCCCATACTGCCCAGGGATGTGCAGGTGAGGGTGGATTGGCCATGCTATATTGTCCCACAGTGTCCAGGGATGTGCAGGTTAGGGTGGATTGGCCATGCTAAATTGTCCCATAATGCACAGGGATGTACAGGTTAGGGTAGATTGGCCATGCTAAATTGTCCCATAATGCCCAGGGATGTACAGGTTAGGGTGGATTGGCCATGCTAAATTGTCCCATAGTGCCCAGGGATGTGCAGGTTAGGGTGGATTGGCCATGCTAAATTGTCCCATAGTGCCCAGGAATGTGCAGGTTAGGTTGGATTGGCCATGCGAAATTGTCCCATAGTGCCCAGGAATGTGCAGGTTAGGTTGGATTGGCCATGCGAAATTGTCCCATAGTGCCCACGGATGTGCAGGTTAGAGTGGATTGGCCATGCTAAATTGTCCCATAGTGCCCAGGGATGTGCAGGTTAGGGTAGATTGGCCATGCTAAATTGTCTCATAGTGCCCAGGGATGTGCAGGTTGGGGTGGATTGGCCATGCTAAATTGTCCCATAGTGTCCAGGGGTGTACAGGTTAGGGTGGTTTGACCATGCTAAGTTGTCCCATTGTATCATCCCCTGTCATTTCCACCACCTCCAAACGGACTCCACCACCAGGGATATATTTCCCTCCCCTCCCCTATCAGCGTTCCGGAGAAACCACTCCCTCTATGACTCCCTCGTCAGGTCCACACCCCCCACCAACCCAACCTCCACTCCCGGCACCTTCCCCTGCAACCGCCGGAAATGCAAAACTTGCCCACACCTCCCCCCTCACCTCCCTCCAAGGCTCCAAGGGATTCTTCCATATCCGTCACAAATTCACCTGCACCTCCACACACATCATCTATTGCATCCGCTGCACCCGATTGGGCCTCCTTTATATTGAGGAGACAGGCCACCTACTTGCGGAACGTTTCAGAGAACACCTCTGGGACACCCGGACCAACCAACCCAACCGCCCTGTGGCTCAACACTTTAACTCCCCCTCCCACTCCACCAAGGACATGCAGGTCCTTGGACTCATCCATCGCCAGACCCTGGTCACATGACGCCTGGAGGAACAGCACCCCATCTTCCGCCTGGGAACCCTCCAACCACACGGGATGAATACAGATTTCTCCAGTTTCCTCATTTCCCCTCCCCTCACCTTGTCTCAGTTAAATCCCTTGAACTCAGCACCGCCTTCCTAACCTGCAATCTTCTTCCTGACCTCTCCGCCCCCACACCACTCCGGCCTATCACCCTCACCTTGACCTCCTTCCACCTATCACATCTCCATCGCCCCTCCCCCAAGTCCCTCCTCCCTACCTTTTATCTTAGCCTGCTGGACACACTCTCCTCATTCATGAAGTAGGGCTTATGCCCGAAACGTGGAATCTCCTGTTCCTTGGATGCTGCCTGACCATGCTAAATTGTCCCATAGTGCCCAGGAATGTGTAGGTTAGGGTGGATTGGCCATGCTAAATTGTCCCATAATGCCAAGGGGCGTACAGGTTAGGGTGGATTGGCCATGCTAAATTGTCCCAAAGTGCCCAGGGATGTGCAGGTTAGGGTGGATTGGCCATGCTAAATTGTCTCATAGTGCCCAGGGATGTGTAGGTTAGAGTGGATTGGCCATGCTAAATTGTCCCATAGTGCCCAGGGATGTGTAGGTTAGGGTGGATTGGCCATGCTAAATTGTCCCATAGTGCCCAGGGATGTGTAGGTTAGGGTGGATTGGCCATGCTAAATTGTCCCATAGTACCCAGGGATGTGCAGGTTAGGGTCGATTGGCCATGCTAAATTGTCCCATAGTGTCCTGGGATGTGCAGGTTAGGGTCCATTGGCCATGCTAAATTGTCCCATAGTGCCCAGGGATGTGCAGGTTAGGGTGGATTGGCCATGCTAAATTGTCCCATAGTACCCAGGGATGTGTAGGTTAGGGTCCATTGGCCATGCTAAATTGTCCCATAGTGCCCAGGGGCGTACAGTTTAGGGTGGATTGGCCATGCTAAATTGTCCCATAGTGTCCAGGGATGTGCAGGTTAGGGTGGATTGGCCATGCTAAATTGTCCCATAGTGCCCTGGGATGTATAGGTTAGGGTGGATTGGCCATGCTAAATTGTCCCATAGTGTCCAGGGATGTGCAGGTTAGGGTGGATTGGCCATGCTAAATTGTCCCATAGTGTCCAGGGATGTGCAGGTTAGGGTTGATTGGCCATGCTAAATTGTCCCATAGTGCAAGGTGCATTAGTCAGAGGGAACTGGGTCTGGGTGAGTTACTCTTCAGAGGGTCGGTGTGGACTGGTTGGGCTGAAGGGCCTGTTTCCACACTGTCGTGTATCCAATCGAATCAGTCAAGATGGTACTGAAGGGTGGAGCAGGATGAAAAGGCCACACGGCCTTCTCTGGCTCAGGTTTCTGATGTTCTGGTGCCCTCTATGGCAGCCAGTGAGGAGGCTACAATTCCCCTCAAAGGGTCCATCCCACCCTGTGGCTGATCCATACCCCGGAATCTCCATGTGAACAATCCTCAGGAACTCATCACAACAGGCAGCAGTGAGCTTCCATTTCCTCGCTCTTTGTTGAGGAGGGGTTGAGGGAGCAGTGTGATACCTCAGTGACCCCTGCCCCACGGGTGGGAGGGGAAATTAGGCACCACACTGTTGGCAGCAGGGACTGTGATGGTGACCGGGTAATCCCAGATCTTCACTCGTTCATCCCCAAACCAAAGGTCCTCAGAGGAACCATCACTCTGAGGACTAGAACAGCACGGGGTTAGATACAGAGTAAAGCTCCCTCTACACTGTCCCCCCATCAAACACTCCCAGGACAGGGACAGCACGGGGTTAGATACAGAGTAAAGCTCCCTCTACACTGTCCCCCATCAAACACTCCCAGGACAGGGACAGCACGGGGTTAGATACAGAGTAAAGCTCCCTCTACACTGTCCCCCCATCAAACACTCCCAGGACAGGGACAGCACGGTGTTAGATACAGAGTAAAGCTCCATCAACACTGTCCCCCATCAAACACTCCCAGGACAGGGACAGCACGGGGTTAGATACAGAGTAAAGCTACCTCTACACTGTCCCCCATTAAACACTCCCAGGACAGGGACAGCACGGGGTTAGATACAGAGTAAAGCTCCCTCTACACTGTCCCCCTATCAGACACTCCCAGGACAGGGACAGCATGGGGTTGGATACAGAGTAAAGCTCCCTCTACACTGTCCCCGATCAAACACTCCCAGGACAGGGACAGCACGGGGTTAGATACAGAGTAAAGCTCCCTCTACACTGTCTCATCAAACACTCCCAGGACAGGGACAGCACGGTAACACAGTGGTTAGCACTGCTGCCTCTCAGCGCCTGAGACCCGGGTTCAATTCCCGCCTCAGGCGACTGACTGTGTGGAGTTTGCACGTTCTCCCCGTGTCTACGTGGGTTTCCTCCGGGTGCTCCGGTTCCTCCCACAGTCGAAAGATGTGCGGGTCAGGTGAATTGGCCATGCTAAATTACCCATAGTGTTAGGTTAGGGGTAAATGTAGGGGTATGGGTGGGTTGCAGGTCGGTGTGGACTTGTTGGGCCGAAGGGCCTGTTTCCACACTGTAAGTAATCTAACCTACACATCCCTGGACACTATGGGACCATTTCCCATGGCCAATCCACCCTAACCTGCACATCTTTGGACTGTGGGAGGAAACTGGAGCACCCGGAGGAAACCCACGCAGACACTGGGAGAATGTGCAAACTCTACATAGACAGTCACCCTGAGGCAGGAATCGAACCCCGGTCCCTGGTGCTGTGAGGCAGCAGTGCTAACCACTGTGCCAGTTTCTGTTTTCATGGACTCAGTTCCACGTCCCCTCCCTCTCACCATGACCCCTCGTTCCTTCACTGCCCATAAACATCCAGCGAGGCAGCCTCAGCTGTGTCTCTGACCAGGGAGATCCACAGATTAATCTCTGGATGAGCAAGTTCCCCCTCAGCCCGCCTCCCCATTATTTTGAGGCTATGCCCCTAGTTCTAGTTTGACCCGCCAGTGGAAACATCCTCCCTGCTTCTATCACATCGATTCCCTTCATAATTTTCTATGTTTCTCTAAGATTCCCTCCCCTCCACCCCCCCCACACTCTCCTGAATTCCAATGAATATAATCCCAAACTACTCAGTCTCTCCCCCTTCACTCCAGAACCAACCCAGTGACCCCCCCCCTCTGCACCCCCTCCAGTGCCAGTCCATCCTTTCTCAAGCAATGAGACCAAATCTGTACCAAGTCCTCCCGGTGTGGTCTCACCAGCGCCCTGGACAGCTGCAACATCACCTCCCAGCGTTTAAACTCCAGCCCTTCAGCAGTGAAGGAGAATATTCCACTTGCCTTCCTAATTCCCTGTTGTACCTGGAGAGCAACCCTGAGTGATTCATGTACAAGGACACCCAGGTCCCTCTGCACGGCAGCACGCTGCGATTTCTCACCATTTCAATCATGGGCCACGTTGCTGTGATTCTGACCAACGTCGGACTCCATCTGCCAGACCCTTGCCCCCCCCCCCCCACCCTCCGTTAACCCATCGATGTCCCTCTGCGGACCTTGTGTCTTCTGCCCACCCTGCTCTGCCACTCGTCCTGGTGTTACCCCCAAACTGTGACCCCCCACACATGCTCCCCAACTCCGAATCCTCAGCGTAATTTCAAACCAGCCACGATCCCTGTGGCAGACCACAAGCTGCTCCTCACCAACAAAGGGGGGAAACACCCCTTTTTCCCCCCCTTCTCACGGTTGGTGAACCAACCCACTATCCACACCAATACCTGACCCATAATACCTTGCACCTGTATCTTCTACAGCAGCCTCTCGTGCGCCACTTTGCTGGATGTCTTCTGGAGATGTGGATGCACCACATTCCCCACTGACCCACCGCGCTCATAACCTCCTCAAACAATCCCAGTCGATTCATTAAGCAAGACCTGTCCTTCCCAAACTCTACCCTGTGTCTGACCGACGGGACAATTGTTATCCGGGAATCGCCCTACCGCTCCCTTGGTGATAGATTCCAGTACCTTCCCACCCGTGAGAGAGAGGTTAAACAACCCCGCCGAGATCTCGCTGCTTTTTATACTTTTTGAAACAGTGGCGTCATGTTTGCTGTTTTCCAGTCTGCTGGGACTGCCCAGTGCACTTGCTGTTTCTCCCACCATCTCTTTTCAGACCCCTGGGATGCATTCCATCTGGGTCAGGAGACTTCTCCCCCTTCAGCTCCTGCAGCTTTGCTGACCCGGCCTCTCGCGTGGTACTGACTGTTCCCAGGTCCTCACCTACCTCCGTCCCGGAGACAATTACTGGGATGTTAATCCTGGCCAACACGGAGACGACTGGTACAAAAATACCTCTCTAATGCCTTGGCCAATTCCTCGTACCCCATGAGGAACTGCCCCTTCTCATCCTCAAAGGGAACAATATGGACTTCAGTCACCCGTTTACGTTTTCCATATTGTAGAAAAGTTTGCTGTTTTTATATTCTGAGCCAGCGTATTCTTATCAACTATCAGTACTGCACCAGAGAACCCATTACAGTGTGTACCAGCCCCGTGTACCCATCACAGTGTGTACCATCCCTGTGTACCCATCACAGTGTGTACTGTCCCCGTGTAGCCATCCATCACAGTGCGTACCTTCCCCGTGTACCCATCCATCACGGTGTGAACCAGCCCCGTGTACCCATTCATCACAGTACCAGCCCTGTGTACCAATCCATCACAGTGTGTACTGTCCCCGTGTACCCACCACAGTGTGTACTGTCCCGTGTACCTATCACAGTGTGTACCAGCCCTGTGTACCCATCCATCAGTGCACCAGTCCCGTGTACCTATCACAGAGTGTACCAATCCATCACAGTGTGTACTGTCCCCGTGTACCGATCCATCACAGTGCGTACCAGCCTCGTGTACCCATCCATCGCAGTGTGTACCATCCCTGTGTACCCATCACAGTGTGTACTGTCCCCGTGTACCCATCCATCAGTGTGTACCATCCCCGTGGACCCATCACAGTGTGTACCAGCCCCGTGTACCCATCCATTGCAGTATGAACCTTCCCCGTGTACCCATCGATCAGTGTGTACCATCCCAGTGTGTACCAGCCCCGTGTACCCATCCATCACAGTGTGTACTGTCCCCGTGTACCCATCTATCACAGTGTGTACCGTCCCCGTGTACCCATCCATCACAGTGTGTACCAGCCCCGTGTACCCATCCATCACAGTGTGTACTGTCCCCGTGTACCCATCTATCACAGTGTGTACCGTCCCCGTGTACCCATCACAGTGTGTACTGTCCCCGTGTACCCATCCATCACAGTGTGTACCGCCCCCATGTACCCATCTATCACAGTGTGTACTGTCCCCGTGTACCCATCCATCAGTGTACCAGCCCCGCGTACCCATCCATCACAGTGTGTACTGTCCCCGTGTACCCATCCATCAGTGTGTACCGTCCCCGTGTACCCATCCATCAGTGTACCAGCCCCGCGTACCCATCCATCAGTGTGTACTGTCCCCGTGTACCCATCACAGTGTGTACCGTCCCCGTGTACCCATCCATCGCAGTGTGTACTGTCCCTGTGTACCCATCCATCAGTGTGTACCGTCCCCGTGTACCCATCCATCACAGTGTGTACTGTCCCCGTGTACCCATCACAGTGTGTACCGTCCCCGTGTCCCCATCCATCAGTGTGTACCGTCCCCGTGTACCCATCACAGTGTGTACTGTCCCCGTGTACCCATCCATCACAGTGCGTACTGTCCCCGTGTACCCATCCATCACAGTGCGTACTGTCCCCGTGTACCCATCCATCACAGTGTGCACCGTCCCCGTGTACCCATCACAGTGTGTACCGTCCCCGTGTACCCATCCATCAGTGTGTACCGTCCCCGTGTACCCATCCATCACAGTGCGTACTGTCCCCGTGTACCCCATCCATCACAGTGCGTACTGTCCCCGTGTACCCATCCATCACAGTGTGTACTGTCCCCGTGTACCCATCTATCACAGTGTGTACTGTCCCTGTGTACCCATCGCAGTGTGTACCGTCCCCGTATACCCATCCATCACAGTGTGTACTGTCCCCGTGTACCCATCCATCACAGTGTGTACCGTCCCCGTGTACCCATCACAGTGTGTACCGTCCCCGTGTACCCATCCATCACAGTGCGTACTGTCCCCGTGTACCCATCCATCACAGTGTGTACCGTCCCCGTGTACCCATCCATCACAGTGTGTACCGTCCCCGTGTACCCATCCATCACAGTGTGTACTGTCCCCGTGTACCCATCGTCCACAGCGTGTACCAGCCTCGTGTGAGGTCATGGAAGAATAGAGGCCTGAACTAATAACTAAATGACAAGACAATTCAGAAATCTGAAGTGCAAAACGTGGGCCCCGCACTGTCAGAGGGTCAGTGCTGAGGGAGTGCCGCACTGTCGGAGGGTCAGTACTGAGGGAGGGCCGCACTGTCGGAGGGTCAGTGCTGAGGGAGTGCCGCACTGTCGGAGGGTCAGTGCTGAGGGAGCGGGCACAGTCGGAGGGTCAGTGCTGAGGGAGTGCCGCACTGTCAGAGGTTCAGTGCTGAGGGAGTGCCGCACTGTCAGAGGTTCAGTGCTGAGGGAGTGCCGCACTGTCGGAGGGTCAGTGCTGAGGGAGTGCCGCACTGTCAGAGGTTCAGTGCTGAGGGAGTGCCGCACTGTCGGAGGGTCAGTGCTGAGGGAGTGCCGCACTGTCGGAGGGTCAGTGCTGAGGGAGTGCCGCACTGTCGGAGAGTCAGTGCTGAGGGAGTACCGCACTGTCGGGGGGTCAGTGCTGAGGGAGTACCGCACTGTCGGGGGGTCAGTGCTGAGGGAGGGCCGCACTGTCGGAGGGTCAGTGCTGAGGGAGTGCCGCACTGTCGGAGTCAGTGCTGAGGGAGTGCCGCACTGTCAGACGGTCAGTGCTGAGGGAGCGGGCACAGTCAGAGGGTCAGTGCTGAGGGAGTGCTGCACTGTCGGAGGGTCAGTGCTGAGGGAGTGCTGCACTGTCGGAGGGTCAGTGCTGAGGGAGTGCCGCACTGTGGGAGGGTCAGTGCTGTGGGAGTGCCGCACTGTCGGAGGGTCAGTGCTGAGGGAGTGCCGCACTGTCGGAGAGTCAGTGCTGAGGGAGTGCTGCACTGTCAGAGGGTCAGTGCTGAGGGAGTGCCGCACTGTGGGCAGGTCAGTGCTGAGGAAGCGGACACTGTCGGAGAGTCACATGCTCCCTTGCCTGCATTGGGATTGGTGAGGGCTGTGTGGAGTGTGGGTGCAGATGGATGAACGACACCAGTTGGGCCCATTGGGTGATGGCGCCCCTCAGGAGCACCCTCCATCTATAATACAAAGCAACTTTACATCTTTTGTACAGAATGCGTTAAGCACGAGGTTTCGCTGCTGGGCGGGGGGCGGGGGGGGGGGGGGTGTAGATAGACAGAGACAGACAGACAGAGAGAGAGAGAGAGTGTGTGAAAGAGAGAGCGCCGAGTGACAGAAACCCAAGCGGAGGACAGAGGCATGGGGAAGTGATCGGGAGAGAGTGAGAGACAGCGATAGAGGGAAGGAGGTAGTGCTGGAGGGAGGGAAGGAAGGTTTTAAGGAGGGGGAGGGTGAATATTGGGGCACTGAGGGATGGGTGGGGGGGGGGGGGGGGGGGGAGACGCAGCCTGCTGGAATCACTAACATGGGTTTGGAATCTGTACAGAGCTCCCGATACAATGAGTTCCCGTTAAAAACACCCACAGTCAGAGACAAACAGAAAGCAGCCGGAACGCCCCCCTGGCAGACCCGGGAGGGTGGGGGCGAGCTGGCGGTGAGGGGGAGGGGGGGGGGGGCGGGTGGGCGAGGACAGTTCCCCTCGGATTGACCCCCGCGCCGTCACAACACCCCCCCCCAAGCTCCCTTCGCTGCCCCTCCCAGTGTCGGGAGGTCGGGGAGGGGGCTACGGGCAGCAAGGGTGGGGGGTGGCAGGGTTCTGGGTCACCCTGATCCCCTCCCCCCCGATACGCCCCTCTCCCACCCCCACCAGCAGGGGGCAGTGAAGGGGCAGCTCCCTGCCAGTCTGACGCGTCACACTCCCCCCACCGCCCCCCACAGAGTATTGGGGGCTTGGGGTGGTGGGGGGGGGGGGGAGGAGGTTTTGGGAGGGGGGCAGGCTGCATTCCTCTCTCTCTCCCCCTCCCCCCCCTCTGTTGGCGAGGTCCGGTCAGAGCGCCCGCACTGGCGACGTGGCCCCTTCCTCACCCTGCGGCCACCATCACCTGGCGCCAGGGTCAGGTTGGGCACTCTCCCCTGGGGTGGTGCCCGGCCTGTCGGCTTCCTCCAGCAGCTCCCCCTGGTCGTCGGGCCTGGTCTCGGGGAAAGCCTGGCCGGGTGGGGAGGTGGGGCTGAACAGTGGGCTCTGGGCCAGCGGCTGCTGCTGCTGCTGCTCGTTGGGAGCCGCCGTCTGCATGATCTTCTGCCGCACCTCCCGGATCTTCAACTGCAGGCACACCTTGGTGGGGAAAATATCGGAATACCGCGCCTGGAACCCGGCTGTGGCATGGGCTGTCAGCCCGGGGAGGGAGGGGAGAGAGGGACGGGGGGGGGGGGGGGAGAGGGGGGGGGAGGGAGGGGGAGAGAGGAGGGAGAGAGGGGGAGGGAGGGAGAGAGGGGAGGGAGGAGAGAGGGGGGTGAGAGGGAGAGAGAGGGAGGGAGGGAGAGGGAGAGGGGGAGGGAGGGGAGAGAGGGAGGGGGGGTGGGAGAGAGGGGGGGAGAGGGAGGGGGAGGGAGAGAGAGAGAGAGAAGGGAGGGAGAGGGAGAGAGGGAGAGGGAGAGAGAGGGAGGGAGAGAGAGGGGAGGGAGAGGGGGAGGGAGGGAGGGAGGGGAAGGGAGAGAGAGAGAGGGAGAGAGGGAGGGAGGGAGGGAGAGAGAGAGACAGGAGGGAGAGGGAGGGAGAGAGAGGGAGAGAGAGGGAGGGAGAGAGAAAGGGATAGAGAGGAGGGAGGGAGAGAGAAAGGGATAGAGAGGAGGGAGGGAGAGAGGGAGGGAGAGGGAGGGGAAGGGAGATAGAAGGAGAGAGAGAGGGAGGGAGAGAGAGTGGAGGAGAGAGAGGATGGGAGAGGGGGAGGGAGAGAGAGAGGGAGGGAGAGGAGGAGGGGAGGGGAGAGAGAGAACAGTCAGTCAGTCTCTGTTGCCTGAAGTGTTGACATTCCTGTCCCCCGGATGCTGCCTGAGCGGCTGGGCTCCAATCCCCAGCGGTGCCTTTCCCCTGGCTCCCTGTGCCCAGGATAACGTCCCAGCGTGACAGACCGTCCCAAATCACAACAGGAAACTCTCCGCTTCAGGCCCAGGGCTCAGAGAGACAGGGGGGAGCTGGGGGGGGGGGGGGGGGGGGGGGGAATGGGAGCACACAACACCGGGGGACAGCACGGTCAGGGGGGGAAGGAAGTGTGGAGGGGAGGGACTGAGGGGGAGAGGGGGTGGAGGGGAGACAGTGGGGGAGGGGGCTGGAGGGCAGAGAGTGAGAGAGAGGGGGGTGGAGGGGAGGGACTGAGGGGGAGAGTGGGGAGGAGGGGAGACACTGAGGGGTGGCGGGGAGAGAGTGAGGGGGAGAGGGAGCTGGAGGGGAGACACGGAGACGAAAAGGGGGGTGGAGGGGAAGTTGTGGGAAAGACACAGGGACAAGGGGATGGGGAGGGGTATCACTGGGAACACAGTGAGGACAGGACTGGGAGTCCCCATCGTCCCTGACAGAGAGCCCCCCGTCCCCGTCCCTGACGCAGACAGAGCCCCCCCGTCCCCGTCCCTGACGCAGACAGAGCCCCCCGTCCCTGACACAGACAGAGCCCCCGTCCCTGACGCAGACAGAGCCCCCCGTCCCTGACGCAGACAGAGCCCCCCGTCCCTGACACAGACAGAGCCCCCCGTCCTTGTCCCTGACACAGACAGAGCCCCCCGTCCATGTCCCTGACACAGACAGAGTCCCCCGTCCCTGACAGAGAGCCCCCCGTCCCTGACACAGACAGAGCCCCCCGTCCTTGTCCCTGACACAGACAGAGCCCCCCCGTCCATGTCCCTGACACAGAGTCCCCCGTCCCTGACAGAGAGCCCCCCGTCCCTGACACAGACAGAGCCCCCTGTCCCTGACACAGACAGAGCCCCCTGTCCCTGACACAGACAGAGCCCCCAGTCCCTGTCCCTGACACAGACAGAGCCCCCTGTCCCTGACACAGACAGAGCCCCCCGTCCCTGTCCCTGACACAGACAGAGCCCCCTGTCCCTGACACAGACAGAGCCCCCTGTCCCTGACACAGACACAGACAGAGCCCCCTGTCCCTGACACAGACAGAGCCCCCCGTCCCTGTCCCTGACACAGACAGAGCCCCCTGTCCCTGACACAGACAGAGCCCCCTGTCCCTGACACAGACACAGCCCCCCGTCCCTGTCCCTGACACAGACAGAGCCTCCTGTCCCTGACACAGACACAGCCCCCCGTCCCCGACACAGACAGAGCCCCCCGTCCCTGACACAGACAGAGCCCCCGTCCCCGTCCCTGACACAGACAGAGCCCCCCGTCCCTGTCCCTGACACAGACACAGCCCCCCGTCCCTGTCCCTGACACAGACACAGACAGAGCCCCCCGTCCCTGTCCCTGACACAGACAGAGTCCCCCCATCCCTGTCCCTGACACAGACAGAGCCCCCTGTCCCTGACACAGACAGAGCCCCCCCATCCCTGTCCCTGACACAGACAGAGCCCCCTGTCCCTGACACAGACAGAGCCCCCCGTCCCTGTCCCTGACACAGACAGAGCCCCCCGTCCCTGACACAGACAGAGCCCCCCGTCCCTGTCCCTGACACAGACAGAGCCCCCCGTCCCTGTCCCTGACACAGACAGAGCCCCCCCATCCCTGTCCCTGACACAGACAGAGCCCCCCCATCCCTGTCCCTGACACAGACAGAGCCCCCTGTCCCTGACACAGACAGAGCCCCCCCATCCCTGTCCCTGACACAGACAGAGCCCCCTGTCCCTGACACAGACAGAGCCCCCCGTCCCTGACACAGACAGAGCCCCCCGTCCCTGACACAGACAGAGCCCCCCGTCCCTGTCCCTGACACAGACAGAGCCCCCCCGTCCCTGACACAGACTGAGCCCCCTGTCCCTGACACAGACAGAGCCCCCCGTCCCTGTCCCTGACACAGACTGAGCCCCCTGTCCCTGACACAGACAGAGCCACCCGTCCCTGAGACACAGCCCCCCGTCCCTGTCCCTGACACAGACACAGACAGAGCCCCCTGTCCCTGACACAGACACAGCCCCCCGTCCCCATCCCTGACACAGACAGAGCCCCTGTCCCTGAGACAGAGCCCCCCCCTTCCCTGTCCCTGACACAGAGCCCCCCGTCCCTGACACAGACACAGCCCCCCGTCCCTGTCCCTGACACAGACAGAGCCCCCCCGTCCCTGTCCCTGACACAGACAGAGCCCCCTGTCCCTGTCCCTGAGACAGAGCCCCCCGTCCCGTGCCCGTACCTGATGGGAAGAACCCATGTTCGTGGAACAGCTGCATGACGAGTGCCCGTCTCTGGTCCAGGGTCCTCCTCAGGGATGAGTACGGCACTTTGTCAAACTCCAGATCGGCCAATACGTCGTCAGCATCCGAGCCCTGGGCAGCTGGAGGGAGCATCAACGCAGGTCAGAGGGCACCGCTGGGAACAGCGCACACAGACACACACACACACCCCCCTATACACACCCACACACACACACACATCCCTACACACATCACACCCACACACCCCTACACACACCACACCCACACACACACCCCTACACACACACACACCCCTACACACACCACACCCACACACCCCTACACACACCACACCCACACACCCCTATACACACCCACACACACCCCTACACACACCACACCCACACACCCCTACACACACCACACCCACACACCCCTACACACACCACACCCACACACACACACACCCCTATACACACCCACACACACCCCTACACACACCACACCCCTACACACACCACACCCACACACACACCCCTACACACACACACACACCCCTACACACACCACACACACCCCTACACACACACACACATAAGAGACACACACACCCACACAGACACACACACAGAAACACCCACACAGACACACACACACACAGACACACCCACACACACACACTCATAGACACAAACAATGAGGGGCACCCTGTGGGATGGATGGGTGCTCTGCGATACCAGGGTGGGGTTACCAAACACTGAAGGTGGGGGCTCACTCAATCTCAACGTCCCATCACTCCCTGCCAGGCCACATGACCATATCCAGCACAGTATCACTGTGCAGGCCAGGGTGCACACTCTGCATATTTGCTGCCACATAAATGCAAGTGTTCAATGCTCATCACCTCCCACACTGGGGACCAATGTCCCGTAGCTCCACACCAGGTTCACTTTGCTCTGTGTCAGTGCTGTATCTGAACCCCTCTACCCCTCCAAACCCTACACCCCTCCCTCCCAATCACTGTAACCCCCTCCAAACCCTACACCCCTCCCTCCCAATCACTGTAACCCCCTCCAAACCCTACACCCCCTCCCTATCTCTGTAACCCACTCCAGCCCCAATATAACTCCCAGATCGGTGTTTCTCAGCCCGAGAGTCTGCTCTCGGGTCTCCCTCCCTCTCTGTCTGATGTGAATCCCCCTTCACTGCTAACTGCTCGTGCCTCCAGCTGGGATTCTATCTTGAAACGGCTGTCTTTATTCCTCCTTCTTTAAGCGACTCTGTCAAACACTTCAGTCACAGAGATGTACAGCACAGAGACAGACCCTTCGGTCCAACCCGTCCATGCTGACCCAGATATCCCAACCCAATCTAGTCCCACCTGCCAGCACCCAGCCCATATCCCTCCAAACCCTTCCTATTCATATACCCATCCAAATGCCTCTTAAATGCTGTAATTGTACCAGCCTCCACCACATCCTCTGGCAGCTCATTCCACACACGTACCACCCCCAGGACCTGGACTCTCCCCTCCCCACTCTGGTCCCGGACTCTCCCCTCCCCCCTCTGCTCCCGGACTCTCCCCTCCCCCTCCCCCGGGCAGTGACGGTTGTGGGAGGTGATGCCCTCTGTCCCCTCCCCCCTGGGCGGTGACGGTTGTGGGCGGTGATGCCCTCTGACTCCTCCACCTGGGCGGTGATGCCCTCTGTCCCCTCCCCCCGGGCGGTGATGCCCTCTGTCCCCTCCCCCCTGGGCGGTGACAGTTGTGGGCGGTGATGCCCTCTGACCCCTCCCCCCTGGGCGGTGATGTTGGTGGGAGGTGATGCCCTCTGTCCCCTCCCCCTGGGCGGTGATGCCCTCTGACCCCTCCCCCTGGGCGGTGATGCCCTCTGTCCCCTCCCCCCTGGGCGGTGACGGTTGTGGGCAGTGATGCCCTCTGACCCCTCCCCCTGGGCGGTGACGGTTGTGGGCGGTGATGCCCTCTGACCCCTCCACCTGGGCGGTGATGTTGGTGGGCGGTGATGCCCTCTGACCCCTCCCCCCTGGGCGGTGATGTTGGTGGGAGGTGATGCCCTCTGTCCCCTCCCCCTGGGCGGTGATGCCCTCTGACCCCTCCCCCTGGGCGGTGATGCCCTCTGTCCCCTCCCCCCTGGGCGGTGACGGTTGTGGGCAGTGATGCCCTCTGACCCCTCCCCCTGGGCGGTGACGGTTGTGGGCGGTGATGCCCTCTGACCCCTCCACCTGGGCGGTGATGTTGGTGGGCGGTGATGCCCTCTGACCCCTCCTCCCGGGCGGTGATGCCCTCTGTCCCCTCCCCCCTGGGCGGTGATGTTGGTGGGAGGTGATGCCCTCTGTCCCCTCCCCCCGGGCGGTGATGCCCTCTGTCCCCTCCCCCCGGGCGGTGATGCCCTCTGTCCCCTCCCCCCGGGCGGTGATGCCCTCTGTCCCCTCCCCCCGGGCGGTGATGCCCTCTGTCCCCTCCCCCCGGGCGGTGATGCCCTCTGTCCCCTCCCCCCGGGCGGTGATGCCCTCTGTCCCCTCCCCCCGGGCGGTGATGCCCTCTGTCCCCTCCCCCCGGGCGGTGATGCCCTCTGTCCCCTCCCCCCGGGCGGTGATGCCCTCTGTCCCCTCCCCCCTGGGCGGTGATGCCCTCTGTCCCCT
This sequence comes from Hemiscyllium ocellatum, assembly GCF_020745735.1. Taxonomy (NCBI): domain Eukaryota; kingdom Metazoa; phylum Chordata; class Chondrichthyes; order Orectolobiformes; family Hemiscylliidae; genus Hemiscyllium; species Hemiscyllium ocellatum. Next base: position 66,872 of record NW_026867524.1, read on the forward strand.
CCCCCCGGGCGGTGATGCCCTCTGTCCCCTCCCCCTGGGCGGTGATGCCCTCTGTCCCCTCCCCCCGGGCGGTGATGCCCTCTGTCCCCTCCCCCCGGGCGGTGATGCCCTCTGTCCCCTCCCCCCGGGCGGTGATGCCCTCTGTCCCCTCCCCCCGGGCGGTGATGCCCTCTGTCCCCTCCCCCTGGGCGGTGATGCCCTCTGACCCCTCCCCCCTGGCTCCGTACCCGGTTTATCGAAGGTGAAGATGTCACCCTCGCGGTTGGCACTCTTGGGTGTGTTGGGTTCGGAGCTACAACTGGAACGCCGCCGGAGTTTCCTCTTCGGGGAGATCGGGTCTTCCGTCGAGGAATCCAGGTCTGCAGGAGGACCACAGCACAGCGGGTCAGGGTCAGGGTCAGGGGGGAGAGGTCAGGGAGGAGGGGAGGGGGGAGACGGACGGTGAGGGTCACAGAGGGAGGGGGAGAGGGTCACAGAGGGAGGGGGAGGGTCACAGAGGGAGGGGGTCACAGAGGGAGGGGGTCACAGAGGAAGAGGGGGGGTCACAGAGGGAGGGGGAGGGTTACAGAGGGAGGGGGAGGGTCACAGAGGGAGAATGAGGGGGTCACAGAGGGAGGGGGAGGGTCACAGAGGGAGAATGAGGGGGTCACAGAGGGAGGGGGTCACAGAGGGAGAATGAGGGGGTCACAGAGGGAGGGGGAGGGTCAGGGAGGGAGGGGGTCACAGAGGCAGAGGGAGTGAGGGAAGAGAGAGACAAGGGGAGGGAGAAGGGAAAGAGAGAGAGGAAGGGGAGAGAGACGGAAGGGGGGGTAAGTGGGGGGTGGGTGGGGTGGGGGAGCTGAGGGTTACCTGTTGAATTTTTCCTCTTCTTCCTGTAGCTGCTGAGGATGGCGCGGGGAGATGTGGTCAGGGCCTGTAAGGTGGGGGAGGGCAGAACTTCCTCAGGACGGAATTCCGGCAACTCGGCAAATCGCTCCTCAAAATCCACCTCGGATAGGACCCTGCGGAGAGACCCAAAATAACCAGGCGGCAAACTCCTCCCCAACACGGTGACGGGACGGGGGTCTGTGTCTGTGATTCCCCCACACGGTGACGGGATGGGGGTCTGTGTCTGTGATTCCCCCACACGGTGACGGGACGGGGGTCTGTGTCTGTGATTCCCCCACACGGTGACGGGACGGGGGTCTGTGATTCCCCCACACGGTGACGGGACGGGTGTCTGTGTCTGTGATTCCCCCACACGGTGACGGGACGGGGGTCTGTGTCTGTGATTCCCCCACACGGTGACGGGATGGGGGTCTGTGATTCCCCGACACGGTGATGGGACGGGGGTCTGTGTCTGTGATTGCCCCACACGGTGACAGGACGGGGGGTCTGTGATTCCCCCACACGGTGACGGGACGGGGGTCTGTGTCTGTGATTCCCCCACACGGGGACGGGACGGGGAACTGTGTCTGTGATACCCCTACACGGTGACGGGACGGGGGTCTGTGTCTGTGATTCCCCCACACGGTGACGGGACGGGGGTCTGTGTCTGTGATTCCCCCACACGGTGACGGGACGGGGGTCTGTGATTCCCCCACACGGTGACGGGACGGGGGGTCTGTGCTGTGATTCCCCCACACGGGGACGGGACGGGGAACTGTGTCTGTGATTCCCCCACACGGTGACGGGACGGGGGTCTGTGTCTGAGATTCCCCCACACAGTGACGGGACGGGGGTCTGTGTTTGTGATTCCCCCACACGGTGACGGGACGAGGGTCTGTGAGTCCCCACACGGTGACGGGACGGGGGTCTGTGTCTGTGATTCCCCACACGGTGACGGGACGAGGGTCTGTGATTCCCCCACACGGTGACGGGACGGGGGTCTGTGTCTGTGATTCCCCCACAAGGTGACGGGACGGGGGTCTGTGTCTGTGATTCCCCCACACGGTGACGGGACGGGGGTCTGTGATTCCCCCACACGGTGACGGGACGGGGGTCTGTGCTGTGACTCCCCCACACGGTGACGGGACGGGGGTCTGTGTCTGTGATTCCCCCACACGGGGACGGGACGGGGAACTGTGTCTGTGATACCCCTACACGGTGACGGGACGGGGGTCTGTGTCTGTGATTCCCCCACACGGTGACGGGACGGGGGTCTGTGTCTGTGATTCCCCCACACGATGACGGGACGGGGGTCTGTGTCTGTGATTCCCCCACACGGTGACGGGACGGGGGTCTGTGTCTGTGATTCCCCCACACGGTGACGGGACGGGGGTCTGTGTCTGTGATTCCCCCACACGGGGACGGGACGGGGGTCTGTGATTCCCCCACACGGTGACGGGACGGGGGTCTGTGTCTGTGATTCCCCCACACGGGGACGGGACGGGGAACTGTGTCTGTGATTCCCCCACACGGTGACGGGACGGGTGTCTGTGATTCCCCCACACGGTGATGGGACGGGGGTCTGTGTCTGTGATTCCCCTACACGGTGACGGGACGGGGGTCTGTGATTCCCCCACACGGTGACGGGACGGGGGTCTGTGCTGTGATTCCCCCACACGGTGACGGGACGGGGGTCTGTGCTGTGATTCCCCCACACGGTGTCGGGACGGGGGTCTGTGTCTGTGATTCCCCCACACGGTGACGGGACGGGGGTCTGTGCTGTGATTCCCCCACACGGTGACGGGACGGGGGTCTGTGCTGTGATTCCCCCACACGGTGACGGGACGGGGGTCTGTGTCTGTGATTCCCCCACACGGTGACGGGACAGGGGTCTGTGTCTGTGATTCCCCCACACGGTGACGGGATGGGGGTCTGTGTCTGTGATTCCCCCACACGGTGACGGGACGGGGGTCTGTGTTCTGTGATTCCCCCACACGGTGACGGGACGGGTTTCTGTGTCTGTGATTCCCCCACACGGTGACGGGACAGGGGTCCGTGTCTGTGATTCCCCCACACGGTGACGGGACGGGGGTCTGTGTCTGTCATTCCCCCACACGGTGACGGGACGGGGGTCCGCGTCTGTGATTCCCCCACACGGTGACGGGACGGGGTCTGTGTCTGTGATTCCCCACACGGTGACGGGACGGGGGTCTGTGTCTGTGATTCCCCCACAGGGTGACGGGACGGGGGTCTGTGTCTGTGATTCCCCCACACAGTGACGGGACGGGGGTCTGTGTCTGTGATTCCCCCACACGGTGACGGGACGGGGGTCTGTGTCTGTGATTCCCCCACACGGTGCCGGGACGGGGATCTGTGATTCCCCCACACGGTGACGGGACGGGGGTCTGTGTCTGTGATTCCCCCACACGGTGACGGGACGGGGGTCTGCGTCTGTGATTCCCCCACACGGTGACGGGACGGGATGGGGGTCTGTGATTCCCCCACACGGTGACGGGACGGGGGTCTGTGTCTGTGATTCCCCCACACGGTGACAGGACGGGGGGTCTGTGATTCCCCCACACGGTGACGGGACGGGGGTCTGTGTCTGTGATTCCCCCACACGGTGACGGGACGGGGGTCTGTGTCTGTGAATCCCCCACACGGTGATGGGACGGGGGTCTGTGTCTGTGATTGCCCCACACGGGGACGGGACGGGGAACTGTGTCTGTGATTCCCCCACACGGTGACGGGACGGGGGTCTGTGATTCCCCCACACGGTGACGGGACGGGGGTCTGTGTCTGTGATTCCCCCACACGGTGACGGGACGGGGGTCTGTGTCTGTGATTCCCCCACACGGTGACGGGACGGGGGTCTGTGATTCCCCCACACGGTGACGGGACGGGGGTCTGTGTCTGTGATTCCCCCACACGGTGACGGGACGGGGGTCTGTGTCTGTGATTCCCCCACACGGTGACGGGACAGGGATCTGCGTCTGTGATTCCCCCACACGGTGTCGGGACGGGGGTCTGCGTCTGTGATTCCCCCACACGGTGACGGGACGGGGGTCTGTGCCTGTGATTCCCCCACACAGTGATGTGACGGGATGGGGGTCTGTGTCTGTGATACTCCTACACGGTGACAGGACGGGCGTCTGTGTCTGTGATTCCCCCACACGGTGACGGGACGGGGGTCTGTGTCTGTGATTCCCCCACACGGTGACGGGACGGGTGTCTGTGATTGCCCCACACGGTGATGGGACGGGGGTCTGTGTCTGTGATTCCCCTACACGGTGACGGGACGGGGGTCTGTGATTCCCCACACGGTGACGGGACGGGGGTCTGTGCTGTGATTCCCCCACACGGTGACGGGACGGGGGTCTGTGCTGTGATTCCCCCACACGGTGTCGGGACGGGGGTCTGTGTCTGTGATTCCCCCACACGGTGACGGGACGGGGGTCTGTGCTGTGATTCCCCCACACGGTGACGGGACGGGGGTCTGTGCTGTGATTCCCCCACACGGTGACGGGACGGGGGTCTGTGTCTGTGATTCCCCCACACGGTGACGGGACAGGGGTCTGTGTCTGTGATTCCCCCACACGGTGACGGGACGGGGGTCTGTGTCTGTGATTCCCCCACACGGTGACGGGACGGGGGTCTGTGTCTGTGATTCCCCCACACGGTGACGGGACGGGGGTCTGTGTTCTGTGATTCCCCCACACGGTGACGGGACGGGTGTCTGTGTCTGTGGTTCCCCCACACGGTGACGGGACAGGGGTCCGTGTCTGTGATTCCCCCACACGGTGACGGGACGGGGGTCTGTGTCTGTCATTCCCCCACACGGTGACGGGACGGGTGTCTGTGTCTGTGGTTCCCCCACACGGTGACGGGACGGGGGTCTGTGTCTGTGATTCCCCACACGGTGACGGGACGGGGGTCTGTGTCTGTGATTCCCCCACAGGGTGACGGGACGGGGGTCTGTGTCTGTGATTCCCCCACACAGTGACGGGACGGGGGTCTGTGTCTGTGATTCCCCCACACGGTGACGGGACGGGGGTCTGTGTCTGTGATTCCCCACACGGTGCCGGGACGGGGATCTGTGATTCCCCCACACGGTGACGGGACGGGGGTCTGTGTCTGTGATTCCCCCACACGGTGACGGGACGGGGGTCTGCGTCTGTGATTCCCCCACACGGTGACGGGACGGGATGGGGGTCTGTGATTCCCCCACACGGTGACGGGACGGGGGTCTGTGTCTGTGATTCCCCCACACGGTGACAGGACGGGGGGTCTGTGATTCCCCCACACGGTGACGGGACGGGGGTCTGTGTCTGTGATTCCCCCACACGGTGACGGGACGGGGGTCTGTGTCTGTGATTCCCCCACACGGTGACGGGACGGGGGTCTGTGTCTGTGATTCCCCCACACGGTGACGGGACGGGGGTCTGTGTCTGTGATTCCCCCACACGGTGACGGGACAGGGGTCTGCGTCTGTGATTCCCCCACACGGTGTCGGGACGGGGGTCTGCGTCTGTGATTCCCCCACACGGTGACGGGACGGGGGTCTGTGCCTGTGATTCCCCCACACAGTGATGTGACGGGATGGGGGTCTGTGTCTGTGATTCCCCCACACGGTGCCGGGACGGGGGTCTGTGCTGTGACTCCCCCACACGGTGACGGGACGGGGGTCTGTGTCTGTGATTCCCCCACACGGGGACGGGACGGGGAACTGTGTCTGTGATACCCCTACACGGTGACGGGACGGGGGTCTGTGTCTGTGATTCCCCCACACGGTGACGGGACGGGGGTCTGTGATTCCCCCACACGGTGACGGGACGGGGGTCTGTGTCTGATTCCCCCACACGGGGACGGGACGGGGAACTGTGTCTGTGATACTCCTACACGGTGACAGGACGGGTGTCTGTGTCTGTGATTCCCCACACGGTGACGGGACGGGGGTCTGTGTCTGTGATTCCCCCACACGGTGACGGGACGGGTGTCTGTGATTCCCCCACACGGTGATGGGACGGGGGTCTGTGTCTGTGATTCCCCTACACGGTGACGGGACGGGGGTCTGTGATTCCCCCACACGGTGACGGGACGGGGGTCTGTGCTGTGATTCCCCCACACGGTGACGGGACGGGGGTCTGTGCTGTGATTCCCCCACACGGTGTCGGGACGGGGGTCTGTGTCTGTGATTCCCCCACACGGTGACGGGACGGGGGTCTGTGCTGTGATTCCCCCACACGGTGACGGGACGGGGGTCTGTGCTGTGATTCCCCCACACGGTGACGGGACGGGGGTCTGTGTCTGTGATTCCCCCACACGGTGACGGGACAGGGGTCTGTGTCTGTGATTCCCCCACACGGTGACGGGATGGGGGTCTGTGTCTGTGATACCCCCACACGGTGACGGGACGGGGGTCTGTGTTCTGTGATTCCCCCACACGGTGACGGGACGGGGGTCTGTGTCTGTGATTCCCCCACACGGTGACGGGACGGGTGTCTGTGTCTGTGATTCCCCCACACGGTGACGGGACAGGGGTCCGTGTCTGTGATTCCCCCACACGGTGACGGGACGGGGGTCTGTGTCTGTCATTCCCCCACACGGTGACGGGACGGGGGTCCGCGTCTGTGATTCCCCCACACGGTGACGGGACGGGGTCTGTGTCTGTGATTCCCCACACGGTGACGGGACGGGGGTCTGTGTCTGTGATTCCCCCACAGGGTGACGGGACGGGGGTCTGTGTCTGTGATTCCCCCACACAGTGACGGGACGGGGGTCTGTGTCTGTGATTCCCCCACACGGTGCCGGGACGGGGATCTGTGATTCCCCCACACGGTGACGGGACGGGGGTCTGTGTCTGTGATTCCCCCACACGGTGACGGGACGGGGGTCTGCGTCTGTGATTCCCCCACACGGTGACGGGACGGGATGGGGGTCTGTGATTCCCCCACACGGTGACGGGACGGGGGTCTGTGTCTGTGATTCCCCCACACGGTGACAGGACGGGGGGTCTGTGATTCCCCCACACGGTGACGGGACGGGGGTCTGTGTCTGTGATTCCCCCACACGGTGACGGGACGGGGGTCTGTGTCTGTGAATCCCCCACACGGTGATGGGACGGGGGTCTGTGTCTGTGATTGCCCCACACGGGGACGGGACGGGGAACTGTGTCTGTGATTCCCCCACACGGTGACGGGACGGGGGTCTGTGATTCCCCCACACGGTGACGGGACGGGGGTCTGTGTCTGTGATTCCCCCACACGGTGACGGGACGGGGGTCTGTGATTCCCCACACGGTGACGGGACGGGGGTCTGTGTCTGTGATTCCCCCACACGGTGACGGGACGGGGGTCTGTGTCTGTGATTCCCCCACACGGTGACGGGACAGGGGTCTGCGTCTGTGATTCCCCCACACGGTGTCGGGACGGGGGTCTGCGTCTGTGATTCCCCCACACGGTGACGGGACGGGGGTCTGTGCCTGTGATTCCCCCACACAGTGATGTGACGGGATGGGGGTCTGTGTCTGTGATTCCCCCACACGGTGCCGGGACGGGGGTCTGTGTCTGTGATTCCCCCACACGGTGATGTGACGGGACGGGGGTCTGTGTCTGTGATTCCCCCACACGGTGACGGGACAGGGGTCTGTGTCTGTGATTCCCCCACACGGTGACAGGACGGGGGTCTGTGTCTGTGATTCCCCCACAGGGTGACGGGGCGGGGGTCTGTGATTCCCCCACACGGTGACGGGACGGGGGTCTGTGTCTGCGATTCCCCCACACGGTGACGGGACGGGGTCTGTGTCTGTGATTCCCCCACACAGTGATGTGACGGGACGGGATGGGATGGGATGGGACGGGACGGGACGGGATGGGGCTCTCCCTCTCTCACTCCCCCGTCCTGTCTGCCTCACCGTGAATGTGCTGATGTTGGTGCGTCAGAGACTCACTTGTCGACAGAGTCGAAGGTTTTTTTCAGTGGAGGCGGTCTGACTTTGAGCTTCTTGGGCTGCTCCTTCGTGTCGCCGTTCTCTGAGGAGCTCCCGGAAGCCTTGGCCAACTCGCCCGACGCTCCTGGGGCCTGAGAGGTTGATGGAGCCTCAGGGCGAGAGTCTGCAGGAGGGCCCCGCCACTCTGTGCTGCTGGTCAACTTCCCGGGCTAAACACAACACACCATCCCCCACACACACACACACACACACACACACCCCCACACACACCCACACACACACCCCGCCCCACACACACACACACACACCCACACACCCCCCCCCCCCACACACACACACACACACCCCACACACCATCCCACACACACCCACACACACACACCCACACACCCACACACCATCCCACACACAAACACACACACACACACACCCACACACACACACACCCCCACACATCCCCCCCCACACACCCCCACACATCCACACCCACACACCCCCCCACACACACACATCCCCCCCACACACACACACATCCCCCCACACACACACACCCCCACACCCACACACATCCCACACACCCACACACATCCCCCCCACACACCCACACACATCCCACACACACACACACATCCCCCCCACACACACGCACACACACACACACACCATCCCACACACACACCCCCACACACACACACACATCCACACACACACACACACCCAGACCCACCGAACAGACACACAGACACAGAGAGACAAAGAGAGAGTGGTCATGGGAGCTGGAGCCCAGGCCTGTCCTGTCCTGTCCCACAGCCCCCTGCTGGTTCCCTGACCCACCCACCCACCCACCGTGCCCCTCACTGTCCCTGCACACCCCCCCTTCGTGCCCCACACCATACTCCCCACCCCTCCCACCGTGCTCACCTCCCCCTGGTGCTGCAGGGTGAGATTTGCCGCTAGCCCCAAGATTGCCCCACACTGGGGTCAGAGCTGGCTGCGTGGTGCCAACCCGCTGCCCCTCTCCCCATCTCTCTCTGTGACCCCCTCCCCAGCCCCCCCCTGGTGGTGGAGCACTCACCGTCGGCTCCTTTTTGAAGGTGATCTCAGTGTTAGTGGACTTGCTGGTGTAGCCGACGGGACTGGCCAGGCTGCGGGCTGCCCTCTCCTCTCCGTCCGGGGGGCTGGCTGGGCGGGGCGCCCTCTCCTCACCGGGGGTCCCTGTCGCCGTCACGGGCAGGGGTCCGGGCTCCCGCTGCGGGCAGGGCTGGCCTGAGGTCGACACCTCCTCCCCCTGCTGCTCCTCCTCCTGCTCCTCTTCCCCCTCGCTCTCCGCGGGAGGGAGCCTGGGGACCCTCTCCTCCGGGGGCTCGCGCACAGACGCCGCCTCCCCTCCCTCCAGGCCGGGCTGCTGGGCGCTCTCGGGAGTACCCTCAGGCAGTTTGCACCCTCCCCGGCCGCTACCTGCTGGCTCATGGTGGCTGGAGGGGGCCTTACCTTTGGCCCCTGTCCCTCCTCCTCCTCCTGCTGTTGACGCCGTCGCCACCCCCGGCTGTTTCTGTGGGGTTCGGACAGTCCTCAAACCCAACGGCAAGCTCCCTGCACACACAGGACACAGCACTTAGCACCGTCCGCAACACCACCTCTCCCTCCCCCTCACCAAAAGGTTAGCACAACATCGTGGGCCGAAGGGCCTGTACTGCTTGACATGTCATTCACAGATTGTCCCGCTGACGGAGGTTGGGGGGGTGGGAATGCAGAGTGGTGCCGGTCAGACGGGGAGAATCGATGTTCGGACGCAGCCAGTTTGTTGTGGGGACGCGGGGGGAGGGAGGGGAGGGGGGCAGTGTCTCTGCCCTCGAGGGGGGGTCGCCAGGTGAGGTTGGGGGGGGGAAGCAGATTCGACCAGAACGTGCAACGTCGGATTTAAAAACTCCCAGGTTTGCTAGGCCAAGCCGGGGTGGGGAGAAGGAGCAGGAGGAGGGCGGCGGCAGGCTGAGTTGGCCAGCTGCTGCCAGTACAGGCGGGACAGGCTGAGTGGCCTCACTGTGGGCCCTCTCTCACTGATTTGCTGAACTGTCAATGGGACTGCCGCCAGACGCTGTAAAAGCAGGGCCCCCCGCTCCCGGCCTGAGCTCCACAGGGACCGCTGTGTGTTGCCGTAGCAACGGCGGCCTACTTTTCAGGCCTGACCCAGCGACAGCACAGAACAAAGGCCCCCCCCTTGAAACCACAGCACCGTGCTTTTGGAGGCTCCAACCTTTCATCCCCCTCAAAGGCTTCAGGTTTGGAGCTTTTTATTTGTTTTTAATCCACTCATGAAATGTGGGCGTCCCTGGCCAGTTACTATCCAGATTGCCCTGGGTCTGGAGTCAGGTGTAGGCCCGGACCAGGTAAGGGCGACAGGTTCCTTCCCTAAAGGACATTAGTGAACCGAACGGGGTTTTTTCTGACAATCGACAATGGCGCTCATAGTCATCATGAGACACCGAACTGCAGACTCTTTTCGCTGAATTGAAATTCTACTGTGTGCCACGGTGGGATTAGAACCCGGATTAGCGGAGTTCCCAGGCTTGATGGTCTTGCGATAATACGATGGAATCTGGAGCGTTTCTTGTTGGAAGGTGACTGGGGAGGCTGGGGATGTTGTACGCAAACGGAGCACCACCCGGACTGACTGGTGATAGCGCCACGTCCTGCTGGAGAGACTGGGCTGGGTCTGTGAGGAGTGACGATAGGGTGGGCATCTGGAATGAGCTGGGAAGGAAGAGACCCCCCCACCCCTTCCCTCCCTCCCCGAGAGGAAGGCTGAGCCAGTTCATCTGCTGTGTTTGAATTCAGGTGGAGTTCAGTGAGCAAACCTGCTGTCCTTGGGGACGGGCGACTGATGGAATCCCCTCACATCACGTTTTCTGAGCGAGTGCTGATTAAAGGCAGACAGTGACGGCAAATTAGAGACCTGGCCCCCCACACACCACCCGATCCCAGTGACTGACTCCAGAAAGTCCTCGAACCACTCCCTTAGGTCTTCAAGAATAACCCATGGGTCAGTGTGTGTGTGTGTGTGTGTGTGTGTGTGTGTGTGTGTGACACAGAATGTGTGTGTGAGAGATAGTATGCATGTGTGAGTGTGTGTGTGAGTGACTGAGACTGTGAGACAGTGTGTGGTGGTGTGTGCGCGTGTGGGTGCGGGTGCGTGTGAGAGTGAGAATGTGAGTATGAGACAGTGTGTGGGTGAAAGACAGAATGTGTGTGTGAGAGAGAGTGTGCATGTGTGAGTGTGTGTGAGTGAGACTGAGAGACAGAGTGTGTGGGGGTGTGTGTGCGTGTGAGAGAGACAATGCATGTGAGAGATAGTGTGCACATGTGAGAGTGTGCGAGCGAGTGAGTGAGAATGTGTGTTTTTCTCAGGGTACTTTGAGGGATAAGCATTTACACTCTGATAATTATTGACTATGTTAACTCACTGCATCTTAACTGATCTAACTCATGGCAGGCAGATTGGATGGGGTTTGTGAGGATGATGCCCAGTACAGAGGGGGTGTTCCAGGAGGAAAGGTTGGAACTCTGGAGTTTCGGAGGATCTCACTGAGGCACAGGACCCTTTCGGGGTTTGAGAGGATCAATGCTGAGATGGGGCTTCCCCCTGATGGGAGAGTCTGGGAGAAGAGGGCACCGTCTCAGATGAAACAGGCACTGCCGGATGGAGGAGCTGAATGGCCACCACTGCTCCTATTTCTCAGGCTCCAAGTGTTGGTTCCACAATTACCTCAGGTCAGGGATCATGGTGGGTGAATTTTTTTTTAGTTAAATCCGCATTATACAGATGTAGATTGGGTAGTTCCCAAACCGGCCATTTTGGGAACTGGGTGGAATGTTTCTGTTTCACGCTGTGAACCAGGCGCTGGAGTGAACACAATGGTCCTCACAACGCGAAGTGTTTGGTTGGGGAGAGAGAACGGTTCTGGTTTCAATGTGGTCAGGAGGGGATTGCAGTCACTGGGTTACACTGTGAGGTCAGGGACCAGGGCCCAGAACTTCACACAAAACTTCAGGTGCCGTCTCACTGCCCGATACAGGATTGGGAATCTCCTGGGCTCCAACCCTCTGTGAATAAAGCAAACATTCCGTGTACTACCACAATTGCTTGCTGCATCACCTTGCTGATTTTCACTGACCCAGAACCCGGGAGGCATACTGGCTCAGGGGGTTGGCACGGTGGCCTCACAGTCCCAGGGACCAAGGCTGCTTTTGCACTTTCCCCCCCCACCGTGTCTGTGTGGGTGTCCCCCGGGTGCTCGGGATTCCTCCCACGGTCCAAAGATGTGCAGGTTAGGGTGGATTGGCCATGCTAAATTGTCCCATAGTGCCCAGGGATGTGCAGGTTAGGGTGGATTGGCCGTACTAAATTGTCCCATAGTGCCCAGGGATGTCCAGGTTAGGGTGGATTGGCCATGCTAAATTGTCCCATAGTGCCCAGGGATGTGTAGGTTAGGGTGGATTGGCCATGCTAAATTGTCCCATAGTGCCCAGGGATGTGTAGGTTAGGGTGGATTGGCCATGGGAAATGCTGCATTTTTGGGTCGGGGGGTTTGAGTGGATCCGTTCGGCTGAATGACCTGCTCCCACACTCTCGGGATTGTATGACAGCCCAGTCCCACTGAATAGCAATATTTTCCACCCTGCCCTGTCCCTTCCTCCCGGCCTCTCATAGTGGACAGCCTCCACCCTGTCTCACTGTGCTGCTTGGGCACTGGGATTCCTCAGTGCTACTCACTCCCCCAGCAGGTTCTGTATCACCTGCCAACTATACCCCATGGTACAGGAGGACGGGCTGAGGTCGCTTGGTCAGTCATCTGGCATCAGCCACATTCGGGAGATTTAAACTCTCCTGGGATAAGCACATGGATGAGGATGGGATAGCATGGGTGGGGGCGTGCTGAGAATGGGTCGGCCCAACATCGAGGGCCGAAGGGCCTGATCTGCGCTGTCTTGTTGCATGTTCTCATCTGAAGCCCATGTTGTGGTGCGACAGGGTTTCAAATCCCACCGTGGCACCATGGTGATGTCCGAACTGGGTACAGTCCGGAATGTCAAAAAATACCCTCACCATCATCAACCATCACCAAAAATCATATCGGGTTCACGCACGTCCTTTGGGGAAGGAAACTGCCATCCTTACCCAGGCCGGCCTACACCGGACTCTTTATTGCCACCCTGGGTTATAAATGCCAGTTTAGTCAGCGATGCCCATCTGATGAGTGACAATAAATAGCCAGGCATTACATCGTTTCGATGCGGGGAGAGTGAGAGCGCGAGCGAGAGGGAGAGAGAGAATGAGCGAGAGAGAGAGACGGAGAGAGTGAGCAAACGTGAGCGAAAGTGAGCAAGAGGAAGTGAGAGAGAGAGGGTTCGTGAGACAGAGTGAGACAGAGTGAGTGAGAGAGAGTGAGACAGTGAGTGAGAGACAGTGAGTGAGAGAGTGAGTGAGTGTGAGAGGGAGTGAGACAGAGGGAGTGAGAGAGAGGGAGTGAGAGAGAGGGAGTGAGAGAGAGGGAGTGAGAGAGAGGGAGTGGGAGAGAGGGAGTGAGACAGAGTGAGTGAGAGAGTGAGTGAGGGTTAGTGAGAGTGAGAGAGTGAGTGAGAGTGAGTGAGTGAGATAGAGTGAGTGAGAGTGGGTTAGTGAGAGAGAGAGTGTGAGAGGGAGAGTGAGAGTGAGTGAGTGAGAGTGAGTGAGTGAGAGTGAGTGGGGAAGACACAATCTCCCTGAGGTAACAGTGACTGAAGGACCTGAACTTAAGGGAATTGGTGTTGGAGAGACTGTTCGGTCTGAAGGTCGATAAGTCCCCGGGGCCTGATGGTCTACATCCCAGGGGACTGAAGGAGGTGGCTCAAGAAATCGTGGATGGGTTGGTGATTATTTTCCAGAGTTCGATAGATTCGGGATCAGTTCCTGCGAATTGGAGACGGCTAATGTTGTACCACTTTTTAAGAAAGGTGGGAGAGAGAAAGCAGGAAATTATAGACCAGTTAGTCTGACCTCAGTGGTGGGGAAGATGCTGGAGTCTATTATAAAGGATGAGATTACGCCACATCTGGATAGTAGTAACAGGATAGGTCAGGGTCAGCATGGATTTATGAAAGGGAAATCATGCTGGACTAATCTTCTGGAATTTTTTGAGGATGTAACTGAAGATGGACGAGGGAGATCCTGTAGATGTAGTGTACCTGGACGTTCAGAAAGCTTTTGATAAAGTCCCACATAGGAGGTTAGTGAGCAAAATTAGGGCGCATGGTATTGGGGGCAAAGTACTAACTTGGGTTGAAAGTTGGTTGGCTGATAGGAAGCAAAGGGTATTGATAAACGGCTCCATTTCGGAATGGCAGGCAGTGACCAGTGGGGTACCGCAGGGATCAGTGCTGGGACCACAGCTTTTTACAATATATATTAATGATATAGAAGATGGTATTAGTAATAACATTAGCAAATTTGCTGGTGATACTAAGCTGGGTGGGCAGGGTGAAATGTGAGGAGGATGTTAGGAGATTACAGGGTGACCTGGACAGGTTAGGTGAGTGGGCAGATGCATGGCAGATGCAGTTTAATGTGGATAAATGTATGGTTATTCACTTTGGTGGCAAGAACAGGAAGGCAGATTACTACCTAAATGGAATCAATTTAGGTAAAGGGGCAGTACAGAGAGATCTGGGTGTTCTTGTACACCAGTCAATGAAGGTAAGCATGCAGGTACAGCAGGTAGTGAAGAAGGCTAATAGCATGCTGGCCTTCATAACAAGAGGGATTGAGTATAGAAGCAAAGAGGTTCTTCTGCAGCTGTACAGGGCCCTGGTGAGACCACACCTGGAGTACTGTGTGCAGTTCTGGTCTCCAAATTTGAGGAAAGCCATTCTGGCTATTGAGGGAGTGCAGCATAGGTTCATGAGGTCAATTCCTGGAATGGCGGGATTACCTTACACTGAAAGACTGGAGCGACTGGGCTTGTATACCCTTGAGTTTAGAGGACTGAGAGGGGATTTGATTGAGACATATAAGATTATGAAAGGATTGGACACTCTGGCGGCAGGAAACATGTTCCCGCTGCTGGGTGAGTGCCGAACCAGAGGACACAGCTTAAAAATACGGGGTAGACCATTTAGGACAGAGATGGGGAGAAACTTCTTCACCCAGAGAGTGGTGGCTGTGTGGAATGCTCTGCCCCAGAGGGCAGTGGAGGCCCAGTCTCTGGATTCATTTAAGAAAGAGTTGGATAGAGCTCTCAAAGATAGTGGGATCAAGGGTTATGGAGATAAGGCAGGAAGCGGATACTGATTAAGGATGATCAGCCATGATCATATTGAATGGTGGTGCAGGCTCGAAGGGCAGAATGGCCTACTCCTGCACCTATTGTCTATTGAGTGAGAGAGAGGGTTACTGAGAGAGAGTGAGTGAGTGAGAGTGAGAGTGAGTGAGAGAGTGAGTGAAAGTTAGCGAGAGAATGAGTGAGTGAGAGAGCACAAGACAGAGTGAGAGAGAGCATGAGAGAGCGAGGGGGAGAGGGAGAAGAGAGAGACAGAAAATGAGAGTGAGAGCGAGTGAAAGAGTGAGACAGAATTCCAAAGCTTGGCATCAAGGTCTGTGGCTGAGGGGTGGAGGGTTACAATCAGTGATCCCCCCCAAACTCTGAAGTGAGAGAGCACAGAAACCTGAGAGAGAGAGAGAGAGAGAGAGGGAGGGAGGGAGGGAGCTGGAGAGGGTGGGGGCAGGGGGAGGGTGGAAGGGACCAGCGCAGGGACAGAATGCTAGTCGAGGAGGAGGAGGCGGAGATGCTGGATCTGAAGTCAGTGTAGGGGGTCAGGGCGATCCAGACTCAGACTGTCCCCGCCCCCCCCGGCCTGCCCTTACCCTGGACGGGCATGCCTGGCCCGCTCGGAGGTGGCCCCTGTGACGATGCTGGGGTGACGATCCCCGCTCCGTGCTGAGCCCCTGCCGTTGCCATGACGGCGGAGGTTGCCACTGAAGGTTGCTGCAGGTTGGCACTTGGTGTCTTGGGTAAGATGGCAGCTGGCAGCGCGGTGGTAGTCGCGGACGGGGAGGCTGTGTAGACCAGGTTCGGGGTTGTCGTGGCAACGCTGCCAGAGGCGGGTGAGGGGTAGATGGCGGTGATGAGGTGCCCAGACGGCGTGGGCTGTAGCTGAGGGGAGCCGACCTGCCCAGTGGTCAGCAATGGTGCCTGACCTAGAGGAAGACAGGGCAGCAGTCAGCACAGGCACAGGAAACAATCCGAACACTCGCCAACCCCACCGCGCGCGCACACACACACACAGGGACAGAGACACACACGCACAACAGGGACAGGCGCGCGCGCACGCGCACACACAGGTACAGGCAAGCATATGCGCGCACACACACACAGGGACAGGCAAACACGCACGCGCGCGCACACACACACAGGGACAGGCAGACACACACACACACACAGGAGAACAGGCAAACACACACACAGGGACAGGCAAACACACACACACAGGGAAACACGCACACACACCACACAGGGACAGGCAAACACACACACAAATGCACACGGACAGGCGCACACACATAGGGACAGACAAACACGGACAGGCAAACACACACACACACACACACACACGGATAAAAACACACACACACACCACACAGGGACAAACACACACAACACACAAGGACAGGCAAACACACAAGGACAGGCAAACACACACACATAGACAGGCAGACAGACACAGACACACAGGGACAGGCAAACAGACACACACAGACAGACAGGCAAACATAGTCTGACACACACAGGGATAGGCAAACACACAGAAACACACACAGACAGGCAAAGGCAAATGTGCATGCATAGTCACAGACAGGCAAACACGCTCGGACACACACACAGGTAAACACGCCCCAATACATACACAGGGACAGGCACACACACTCAGATATATACACACACAGGGACAGGTGCACACACAGGGACAGGCAAACACACTCGGATACACTCACACAGGGACAGGCAAACACGCTTGGACATACACACACACACGTAAACACATTCGGATACATATACACAGGGACAGGCAAACACACTTGGACAGGCATTCACAGAGACAGGCAAACATGCTCAGATACATTCACAATGGGACAGGCAAACATGCTCGGACACACACACAGGTAAACACGCTCCGATAGACACACGCAGGGACAGGCAAACACGCTCAGATACACACACACAGGGACAGGCGCACACACAGGGACAGGCAAACACGCTTGGATACACTCACACAGGGACAGGCAAACACGCTCGGACACATACTCAGGGACAGGTAAACATGCTTGGATACACATACAGAAGGACAGACAAACACGCTCGGACGGACACACACAGGCAAACGCGCTCGGATACACACAGGGACAGGCAAACGTGCTCGGAACACACACACACACACACACACACAGGGACAGGTAAACACGCTCGGATACACACAGAGGGACAGGGAAACATGCTCAGACACACACACACAAGGGGACAGGTAAACACGTTCTGATACACACACACACACACAGTGACAGGCAAACATGCTCGGACACACACAAAGGGACAGGTAAACACGCTTGGATACACACACACACAGGGACAGGCAAACTCGGTTACACACATACAGGGACAGGCAAACACGCTCAGACACACACAGGGACAGGCAAACACGCTCAGACACACACAGGGACAGACAAACATGCTCGGATACACACACAGGGACAGGCAAACACGCTTGTGTACACAAAGGGACAGGCAAACACGCTCGGATACACAAACACAGGGACAGGCACGCACGCTCGGACACATACTCAGGGACAGGTATGCTTGGATACACATACAGAAGGACAGACAAACACGCTCGGACGGACACACACAGGCAAACACGCTCGGATACACATACACAGACAGGCAAACACTCTCGGACACACACAGGGACAGGCAAACACACTCAGACACACACACAGGGACAGGGAAACATGCTCAGATACACACACGTAGGGACAGGCAAACACGCTTGGACACACACACAGAGACAGGGAAACATGCTCGGACACACACAGGGACAGACAAACACGCTCGGATACACACACAGGGACAGGCAAACACGCTCGGATACACAAACACAGGGACAGGCACGCACCCTCGGACACATACTCAGGGACAGGTAAACACGCTCGGATACACGTACAGGGACAGGGAAACCTGCTCAGATACACACACACAGGGACAAGCAAACACGCTCGGGGACACACACAGGAACAGGTAAACATGCTCAGACACACACACAAGGACAGGCAAACAGGCTCGGAGACACACACACTGGGACAGGAAAACACGCTTGGACACACACAAAGGGACAGGTAAACATGCTTGGATACACACGTAGGGACAGGCAAACACGCTTGGATACACACACAGGGACAGGCAAACACGCTTGTGTACACAAAGGGACAGGCAAACACGCTCGGATACACAAACACAGGGACAGGCACGCACGCTCGGACACATACTCAGGGACAGGTATGCTTGGATACACATACAGAAGGACAGACAAACACGCTCGGACGGACACACACAGGCAAACACGCTCGGATACACATACACAGACAGGCAAACACTCTCGGACACACACAGGGACAGGCAAACACACTCAGACACACACACAGGGACAGGGAAACATGCTCAGATACACACACGTAGGGACAGGCAAACACGCTTGGACACACACACAGAGACAGGGAAACATGCTCGGACACACACAGGGACAGACAAACACGCTCGGATACACACACAGGGACAGGCAAACACGCTCGGATACACAAACACAGGGACAGGCACGCACCCTCGGACACATACTCAGGGACAGGTAAACACGCTCGGATACACGTACAGGGACAGGGAAACCTGCTCAGATACACACACACAGGGACAAGCAAACACGCTCGGGGACACACACAGGAACAGGTAAACATGCTCAGACACACACACAAGGACAGGCAAACAGGCTCGGAGACACACACACTGGGACAGGAAAACACGCTTGGACACACACAAAGGGACAGGTAAACATGCTTGGATACACACGTAGGGACAGGCAAACACGCTTGGATACACACACAGGGACAGGCAAACACGCTTGGATACACACACAGGGACAGGCAAACACGCTCGGACACACACAAAGGGACAGGCAAACACGCTCGGATACACACACTGGGACAGGCAAACACGCTCGGATACACACACATCGGGACAGGAAAACACGCTTGGACACACACACGGACAGGCAAACACGCTTGGATACACACATAGGGACAGGCAAACACGCTTGGACACACACAAAGGGACAGGTAAACACACTCGGACACAAAAAAACACATAGGGACAGGCAAACACGCTCGGACACAAAAAAACACATAGGGACAGGCAAACACGCTCGGATACACACACACACACAGGGACAGGTAAACACGCTTGGATACACACACACACAGGGACAGGTAAACACGCTTGGATACACACACGGACAGGCAAACACGCTCGGATACACACACAAAGGGACAGGTAAACACGCTTGGATACACACACAGGGACAGGCAAACATGCTCGGACACACACACACGGACAGGCAAACACGCTTGGACACACACGTAGGGACAGGCAAACACGCTTGGACACACACAAAGGGACAGGTAAACATGCTTGGACACACACAAAGGGACAGGTAAACATGCTTGGATACACACACAGGGACAGGCAAACACGCTCGGACACACACACACGGACAGGCAAACACGCTTGGACACACACGTAGGGACAGGCAAACACGCTTGGACACACACAAAGGGACAGGTAAACATGCTTGGATACACACACAGGGACAGGCAAACACGCTCGGACACACACAAAGGGACAGGCAAACACGCTCGGATACACACACTGGGACAGGAAAACACGCTCTGATACACACATAGGGACAGGCAAACACGCTTGGACACACACAAAGGGACAGGTAAACATGCTTGGATACACACACAGGGACAGGCAAACACGCTCGGATACACACACACACACAGGGACAGGTAAACACGCTTGGATACACACACAGGGACAGGCAAACACGCTCGGATACACACACACAGGGACAGGTAAACACGCTTGGATACACACACAGGGACAGGCAAACACGCTCGGATACACACACAAAGGGACAGGCAAACACGCTCGGATACACACACATAGGGACAGGAAAACACGCTTGGATACACACGTAGGGACAAACACGCTCAGACACATACAAATGGACAGGAAAACACGCTCGGATACACACACACAAGGACAGGCAAAGACGCTTGGATATACACACATACAGGTACAGGCAAACACGCTCGGACACAAAAAAACACACGGACAGGCAAACACGCTCAGACACTCACAGGGACAGGCAAACACGCTCGGATATATACACACACAGGGACAAGCAAACACGCTCGGGTACATACAAATGGACAGGAAAACATGCTCGGATACACATACACAGGGACAGGCAAACACGCTTGGATATACACACACACAAGGACAGGCAAACACGCTTGGATATACACACACACAGGGACAGGCAAACACACTCGGATATAAACACACACACAAGGACAGGCAAACACGCTCGGACACAAAAAAACACACGGACAGGCAAACACGCTCAGATACACACAAAGGGTCAGGTAAACACGCTTGGATACACACAAAGGGACAGGTAAACATGCTTGGATACACACGTAGGGACAGGCAAACACGCTCAGACACATACAAATGGACAGGAAAACACGCTCGGATACACACACACAAGGACAGGCAAAGACGCTTGGATATACACACATACAGGTACAGGCAAACACGCTCGGACACAAAAAAACACACGGACAGGCAAACACGCTCAGACACTCACAGGGACAGGCAAACACGCTCGGATATATACACACACAGGGACAAGCAAACACGCTCGGGTACATACAAATGGACAGGAAAACATGCTCGGATACACATACACAGGGACAGGCAAACACGCTTGGATATACACACACAAAAGGACAGGCAAACACGCTTGGATATACACACACACAGGGACAGGCAAACACACTCGGATATAAACACACACACACGGACAGGCAAACACGCTCAGATACACACAAAGGGTCAGGTAAACACGCTTGGATACACACACAGGGACAG
This sequence comes from Hemiscyllium ocellatum, assembly GCF_020745735.1. Classification (NCBI taxonomy): domain Eukaryota; kingdom Metazoa; phylum Chordata; class Chondrichthyes; order Orectolobiformes; family Hemiscylliidae; genus Hemiscyllium; species Hemiscyllium ocellatum. The sequence continues at coordinate 87,980 of NW_026867524.1, forward strand.
GCAAACACGCTCGGATACACACACAGGCACAGACAAACACGCTCGGATACACACACACACACAGGGACAGGCGAACCCGCTCGGATACATACACAGGGACAGGTAAGCTGTCAGTGCCTCTCCCTGGGCAGAGCAGAGGCGGCCTTAGTCAGTGCCCTACCTGTGAGAAGGGGCTGGAGCACTGTCCTGCCATCAGGGGAGATGGCGGTGAATCCGAGTGCCACGGGCTGTTGTCGGTATGTGGTGCAGGTCCCGGTGTGGACAGAGGAGGCTGAGCTGACCAGGGGGATAGAGGAATGCACCCCGCCAGTAGATGGGATGTACGTGATCCTGGCAGGAGAGAACAAACACACAGGTGAGCAGGGACCGCAGGATCTCTGACACACTGACCAGCAACCACAGGCAGCGCTGTCACCCAGGGATAGTGGTTTGAAGGGGACAGGGATAAGGTCAACAAACCGGCCTTCATAGGAAGAGGCCACAGTTACAGAACATCATCGCGAGGGGGTAAATATCCCATCACAAATACAAAACCTCCAACAGTCCAACCAGTGTGCGGCACTCCCTCAGCACTGACCCTCCCACAGTGCGGCACTCCCTCAGCACTGACCCTCCCACAGTGCGGTACTCCCTCAGCACTGACCCTCCGACAGTGCGTCACTCCCTCAGCACTGACCCTCCGACAGTGCGGTCCTCCCTCAGCACTGACCCTTGGACAGTGTGTATTTGCGTGAGTGAGAGGGTGTGTTTAAGTGTGAGAGTGTGGGTGTGCGTGTGTGTGTACATACGTGTGTGTGTGTACGTGTATGCGTGACCGTGAGAGAGTGAGATAGTGACAGAGTCTGCACGTGAGTGTGCGCGTGCGGATGTGTGCGAGAGCGTGAGAGACTTGTGTGTGACAGCATGTGTGCAAGTGCTTGTGAGAGAGTGTGCAAGAAAGTGAGAACGAGTGTGTGAGAGCGAGTGCGAGAGAGCGGGTATGAGAGCGTGAGTGTGAGAGAGCCAGTGTGTGTGAGCGAGTGTGAGAGAGCGAGTGTGGGAGAGCAAGTGTGAGGGAGCGTGTGTGAGAGAGCGTGTGTGGGAGCGCATGCATGAGAGCCAGTGTGTGTGTGAGCGAGTGTGTGAGAGCCAGTGTGTGAGAGTGTGTGTGAGAGCCAGTGTGTGAGAGCCAGTGTGTGAGAGCGAGTGTGTGAGCGAGTGTGTGAGAGTCAGTATGTATGAGCCAGTGTATGTGAAGGAGTGTGAGAGCGAGTGTGTGAGTGAGTGTGTGTGTGAGCGAGTGTGAGCAAGTGTGTGAGAGCCAGTGTGTGTGAGCCAGTGTATGTGAACGAGTGTGAGAGCAAGTGTGTGAGAGCGAGTGTGTGTGAGCGAGTGTTTGAGAGCCAGTGTGAGAGCGAGTGTTTGTGAGAGCGAGTGTGAGCGAGTGTGTGAGAGCCAGTGTGTGTGAGCCAGTGTATGTGAACGAGTGTGAGAGCAAGTGTGTGAGAGCGAGTGAGAGCGAGTGTGTGAGAGCCAGTGCGTGAGAGCGAGTGTTTGTGAGTCAGTGTGTGAGAGCCAGTGTGTGAGAGCCAGTGTGTGAGAGCCAGTGCATGAGAGTGTGAGAGCGAGTGTTTGTGAGTTAGTGTGTGAGAGCCAGTGTGTGAGAGCCAATCTGTGAGAGCCAGTGCATGAGAGAGAGTGTGAGAGCGAGTGTTTGTGAGTCAGTGTGAGAGAGTGAGTGAGAGACTGTGTGTAAGTGTGTATCTCAGTGTGGCAGTATGGGTGAGAGAATGTGTGCGTGTGGATTGTGTTCGTGGGTGTGTGCGTGCTTGAGCGCGCATGTGAGTCTGTATGTGTGTGCGCGCGCACGCGCGTCTGCACTGGGTGAACGAGGCAGATCTGTGTGCAGTGTGTCTGTGTGTGTGTGTGTGTATGTGTGTGTGTGTGTGTGTGTGTGTCTGCACTGAGTGAACGAGGCAGGTCTGTGTGCAGTGTGTCTGTGTGTGTGTGTGCGTGCGCGCGCGCACGCGTATGTGCGTCTGTACTGGGTGAACGAGGCAGGTCTGTGTGCAGTGTGTCTGTGCGTCTGTGTGTGTGTGTGTGTGCGCGTGCGCGCGCACGTATGTGCGTCTGTGTGTGTCTGCACTGGGTGAACGAGGCAGGTCTGTGTGCAGTGTGTCTGTGCGTCTGTGTGTGTGTGTGTGCGCGCGTATGTGCGTCTGTGTGTGCGTGTGTGTGTGTGCGTCTGTGTGTGTGTGTGTGTGTGTGTAGTGCACCTTACCTGTTGGAGCTGGGCAGCAGCACCTTGCCTGGGTGACTGGAGGTCGCCATGACTGCAGTGGCCATGCTGGGGAAGCTGGTATGGAGAGCTGGGCTGGCCACTGGTGGCACTGGAGCCTGGGAACTGACCTGTTGCTGGACCAGAGGGAGAGGAGTGATGTGGATAATCTGAAAGGAGAGGGAGACCTGTGAAACACTGCATACAAACTCCCCTCGGAGCCCTCAGGCTGACTGCAGACACAGCTTCCTGCGCCCCGCGATTACGGAGAGGAGCTCTCCATTCGGGAATTCGATTGAAATTCCAGCCAGGTGCCACAGTGGGGCTTGAACTCCTGCTCACATGACATACCCCAGTGAGATTAACCCGGCATCACCATCAACACTGTGAATGTGACGACCCACCTCTGGGTGGGTCTGGGTGGGTGGTCACAGGCTTGGGCTGGTTGGGTTTTAACCGAATCAAGAGCTTGAGAGAGAGTAAGTCAGCAAGGTAAACAGAGAGAGAGAGCATGAGATAACGGGGGAGACAGCAAGAGAGTGAGACACGAAGAGAGTGCATGTGAGAGAGAGAGGGGGGGGGGGAGGGGGGGAGAGAGGGGGAGACAGACGGGGAGAGAGAAAGTGAGAGAGAGGGAGACTAGAGAGAAAGTGAGAGAGAGGGAGACTAGAGAGAGAGAGAGGGAGAGGGAGAGAGAGGGGGTGAGAGAGAGACAGCGAGGGGGAGGGCAGGACAGGCACTGTGGGAAAGAGAGTAACAAATGAGTTTGGTGCGATGGGGTGAAAGGGTGGTGACAGAGACGTAGCCATCAGACAGAAAGGAATGGAGGCACACATCTCACGACAGAACTGAATCTGAACTCTTGGCTGGATGAGTGAGTGAATGTGTGTCTGAGAGAGAATCACAGAATCTCGACAGTGTGGAAGCAGGCCATTCAAGTTCACACCAACCCTCGCAACAGCATCCTACCCAGATCCACACTCCTACTCTATCCCAGTAACCCTGCATTCCCCCAGCCAATCCACCCTAACCTACACATCCCTGGGCACTATGGGACAATTTAGCATGGCCAATCCACCCTAACCTGTACATCCCTGGGCACTATGGGACAATTTAGCATGGCCAATCCACCCTAACCTGCACATCCCTGGGCACTATGGGACAATTTAGCATGGCCAATCCACCCTAACCTGCACATCCCTGGGCACTATGGGACAATTTAGCATAGCCAATCCACCCTAACCTACACATCCCTGGGCACTATGGGACAATTTAGCATGGCCAATCCACCCTAACCTGTACATCCCTGGGCACTATGGGACAATTTAGCATGGCCAATCCACCCTAACCTGCACATCCCTGGGCACTATGGGACAATTTAGCATGGCCAATCCACCCTAACCTGCACATCCCTGGGCACTACGGGACAATTTAGCACGGCCAATCCACCCTAACCTGCACATCCCTGGGCACTACGGGACAATTTAGCACGGCCAATCCACCCTAATCTGCACATCCCTGGACACTACGGGACAATTTAGCATGGCCAATCCACCCTAACCTGCACATCCCTGGGCACTATGGGACAATTTAGCATGGCCAATCCACCCTAACCTGCACATCCCTGGACACTACGGGACAATTTAGCATGGCCAATCCACCCTAACCTGCACATCCCTGGACACTACGGGACAATTTAGCATGGCCAATCCACCCTAACCTACACATCCCTGGGCACTACGGGACAATTTAGCATGGCCAATCTACCCTAACCTGCACATCCCTGGGCATTATGGGACAATTTAGCATGACCAATCCACCCTAACCTGCACATCCCTGGGCACTATGGGACAATTTAGCATGGCCAATCCACCCTAACCTGCACCTCCCTGGGCACTATGGGACAATATAGCACGGCCAATCCACCCTAACCTGCACATCCCTGGGCACTATGGGACAATTTAGCATGGCCAATCCACCCTAACCTGCACATCCCTGGGCACTATGGGACAATGTAGCATGGCCAATCCACCTTAATTCCACACAGACTGTCGCCCGAAGCCGGAATGGGACCTGGGTCCCTGCTGCCATGAAGCAGCATTGTTAATCATTGAGACACTGCAGAAGAGAGAGAGAGGCAGAGAGTGAGTGGGGAAGACAGTGTGAGAAAGAGTGTGTGCCTGTGTGAGAGTGAGACAGTGAGTGTATGAGTGAGACAGACAGAGAGATTGTGTGTGTGTGAGTGAGAGAGGCAGATGGAGTGCATGAGTGTGAGAGCACGAAGAGAGACAGAGAGTGAGTGAGAGAGAGAGAGAGAGAGACAGTGACTGAGAGAGAGAGAGAGCAAAGAGACAGAATGTGAATGAGTGAGAGAGAGATAGCGAAGAGAGACAGCGAGAGGGAGGGTGAGTGAGTGAGAGAGAGAGATATAGCGAAGAGAGACAGCGAGAGGGAGGGTGAGTGAGTGAGTGATCGATCGAGCCGGGGGGTGTTTTTGGTTGGTGGGACCCTGAAGGTGACATTTTCCCCACGTGATGTGAAAGGGAGGAGGTGGGCGTGTCCCTCCACCTTGCTGAGCTCCCTCACTGGGCCGGGGGCAGATGGGGGTTCATGCACCCGAGCGTCCCGGTTCCGGAAGGTTCTCACCTTGCTGGCTTGCTGCTGCTGCTGCTGCTGCTGGGCCCCGTTCTGCACGGGCAGCGGGATGGAAGAGGTCGCCATGTGAACTTGGCCCCCGGTTGCCGTGGCGACGGCGGCCATGCTGCCCTGCGGGGTTGGCACGGTGACCAGCATCTTCCCCTGTACCTGGGCGGAGGTGGCTGCCGCAGGGTGTATCATCTGCGTGGCGTTCATGGGCGACTGTGCGGGCACCGGAGACATGGACTGCACTGCTCGTATCAGAGAGAGAGACGATGGAAGCAGGCCGATCTGTCCATCAGCTTACTATCCCCATCAACATGGCGCATGGTTCAACCCAAGATCCCCCTCACCACACACGCCTTACCATCTCCCTTTCTGCAAACGTCCCCCATTCCACCTTTGGATTCACTTCGTGTTTGGGCAGCCATTATTCTGAAGGAACATGGCCCCATGGAATTGTGCGATTCCCCCCTGAGTAGTGTCCAAACTGCTCGAATCTCCCCCTCCCCTCTCCGTCTGAGGGGTGGGGGGGCGCAGTGCAAGTTGAGACAGCACCTCACCCCTCTCCCCTCAGTGGAGGAGAGCCTACGGAATGCTCCGAGGAGTGGGGGGAGTTAGCCAGGCCTGCTGAGTAGGCCTCACTCCAGGCCTAGCTCATCCAGGCTCCAACACACCTCCCCTCTCCACCACCATGGCCACCGAAACCAGCTCCTTCACGGGGGGATGTGGGGGGGAGAGAGAGGGAGTGAAACAGGGAGAGAGAGAGAGAGAGACAGAGAGAGAGAGAGAGGGAGTGAAACAGGGGGAGAGAGAGAGAGAGAGAGAGAGAGAGAGACAGAGAGAGGGAGTGAAACAGGGGGAGAGAGAGAGAGAGAGAGAGACAGAGAGAGGGAGTGAAACAGGGGGAGAGAGAGAGAGAGAGAGAGAGGGAGTGAAACAGGGAGAGAGAGAGAGAGAGAGAGACAGAGAGAGGGAGTGAAACAGGGGGAGAGAGAGAGAGAGAGAGAGGGAGTGAAACAGGGAGAGAGAGAGAGAGAGACAGAGAGAGGGAGTGAAACAGGGGGGGAGAGAGAGAGAGAGAGAGAGAAAGACAGAGAGAGGGAGTGAAACAGGGGGAGAGAGAGAGAGAGAGAGAGTGAAACAGGGGGAGAGAGAGAGAGAGACAGAGAGAGAGAGACAGAGAGGGGGGAGTGAAACAGAGAGGGGGGAGAGAGACAGAGAGGGGAGAGAGAGACGGAGAGAGAGAGAAAGACAGAGAGGGAGAGAGAGTCAGATGGGGGAGAGAGAGAGTCAGATGGGGAGAGAGAGAGAGAGAGATGGGGGGAGAGAGAGAGAGATGGGAGAGCGAGAGACAGAGAGAAAGAGAAGTGGAGAGGGAGAGAGACAGAGAGAGGGGGGGGAGAGAGAGAGAGGGGGGGAGAGAGAGAGGGGAGAGAGAGAGAGAGAGAGAGAGAGAGACAGCCAGAAGGGGAAGGGGGATAGGAGGTGGAGAGAGTCAGCAAGAGACCCCTCCCTCTCAAATGCACCCCCACCCACCCAGCATTGCCGCGGTTCCTGCTGTGGCTCGGCCCCCCCTGTATCCCCCACCCGTATTTCCCTGCAGCCCCCTCTCTCCCCCCGAAGCCCCCTCTCCCCCCCCCCCCCGAGGCCCCCCCTCCCACCCAGCGGCCCCCTCTCCCCCCGCGCAGCACCCCCCTCCCCCCCCGAAGCCCCCTCACCTTTCTGCCCACCGCCCGGGTTGACGATGGGCGTAGCCTGGATGATGGGGATGCTGTGCGACGTGGTGCTGGAGGCTGCCAGGAGCTTGCCGTTGGCAGAGGGAGGCAGGGTGAAGTGGATGCTGGCGGGTCCCGCTCCGCACTGGGGAGGTGCCACCTTGCCGGCGGGCGAGAGCTGGAGCTGGGGTGGCAGGCCAGGCAGGATGTACTGGAGCTGGGCGATGGTGGTAGGCTTCAGCTGCTGCTGCTGGGCCTGGGCCTGGGGTTGGGGTTGGATGATACCGAGGGGCAGCGCGCCATTCTGGGGAGCTGCCGTGGCGGGGGTCTGGGTGATGAACTGCAGGGAGGGCTGCTGGGGGAGCACTAGGCCGGAGGATGAGGAGGTGGTGGTGGTGGGCTGGGCAGGCACGCAGACTGGCGACTGGACGCTGGGCGAGCTGACCACCAGGCCGGTGACCAACGCCTCCCCTTGACTGTAGCTGACCGGCTGAGGGGCCGCTGGGACCTTCCTATCTCCCTGCCCCGGGGTGTAGAGCAAACCCAGGCCTGAGGAGGAGGAAGGGAGAGTCCCCCCACCGCTGCTGATAGGCCTCAGCACGTTGGTGACAGAGGTGGGCGCGGCGCGGGGGGAGGGGCAAGGCTCAGGGGCCGAGCTGGGGCTGACCAGGTGGGTGCCCGGGCTCCCCCCAGCTCCCGGGCCCTGCCTCCCGAGCGGCGCGATGACCGAATGGCCCGGGTAAGGCCTGGCCTCCTCGGCTTTCCTCCGCTTCCTGTCGTAGGCCGGCGCGGCCTCGGCCAGGGCGAACCGCACGTCGCCCCGCCTGGCCTGCTCCGCTCTGGGCTTGGTGTCCGGCAACTCCGGCCCCAGGCTGCGGAACCCCCCGTAGGCCGGGCCCTCAGCCTCCGCCCGCGCTCGCTCCCTCGGGGTGACCTCCAGGTGGGGGCGACAGGCGCCGTAACCTCCAGCCTGCGACAGCTGGATGACCGGGGCGAACACCTGCAACGGGGAGGGAGGAAGGAAATGGGTTAAATACAACAGGCAGGGATCCGCCAGGGATGCCCCTCTTTCTGCTATCGCCCCCCCGCCCCCTCTCAAACTCCCACCCCTCACCCAATCCTTCTCCTCAACCCTGCTCCAACGTCGGAGGGGACCCGGGTTCGATCCCAGCTCGTGTGGGGACAGCCAAGGGGATTACTGGAGGATACCATGGGTCAGAGACAGATTGGAGTCACAGGCCGAGGACTGGCAGATGCATTTTCACTCTGACTGTTGCAAAGTCGAAGCGTAAGGCCGGAGGGATATGTACAGCAGATAGAAGTATACCGTCACAGGTATACAGCACGGAAACAGACCCTTCGGCCCAACTTGTCCATGCCGACCTGACAGCCTCACCCAATCTTGTCCCCGTTGCCAGCACCCAGCCCATATCCCTTCCCATTCATGTACCCATCCAGATGCCTCTTAAATGCTGTAACTGTACCAGCCTCCACCACTTCCCCTGGCAGCTCGTTCCACACACACGTACCACCCTCTGGGTGAAAAGGGTGCCCCTTTGGTCCCTTCTTTTGCAAGTGACAGGCCCCCTCAGTGGCAGCTACGTACAGAGGGATCGAGGCGTATCAGTCCACAGTTTCCCGACAGTGTCAACGCGAGAGGATCAAGGTGGGGGGGGGGTCTGGAAGGCTGCCTTGCTTTTATCAGTCGGGGTGTACAATGTACGAACCATGTTACAGCTGCAGTCCGGCCACATTCAGAACACCGTGGCCCGTTTCGGCAGGGTGTGGAGGCTCCAGAGACAGCAGCACGTGAGCTGGTTTGGAGGGGACGAGCCCTGAGGAGACATCGGACTAACCTGGTTTGTTTTCCCTTGAACGCTGTGGGCAGAGGGAACGGCCTGATGGGAATTTGTCCGACACGCTAGGGTTCGAATGAACAGCTGGAGGCTTTATCCCCAGGGTCGAAATGTCAGTTCCTAGGGGACCCAGGTTGTAGGTCAAAGGGGGGGGCAAAGGGGATGGGAGAGGCAGTTTTGTTTTCTCACAGAGGCTGATAAATGCCAGGAATGCGGTGCCAGAGGACGTGGCAGATTCGCAAACTATGTCGACAAAGCAGCTTGACCCGGCAGGCAGGACAGGGATCCACACAGTGTAAGGCTGAAGGCTTCGTCCTTCACAAAGGCCTCATGTATTCCCACAGCCTTTGCTGCTTCTGCGCTGTCCAGGCCTTGACCCAGCTTTGACCAGACTGCGGGACCACACACCCCACCGTCAGATTCGATACTAGCTGTGGTTACCAACGGTCATCAGCCTGACCACAACCATCTGATTGGCTCCCAGGCAGCTGCACAGCGTGTGGGGGTGAACGATATGGGCAAAACTGGCGAGACTCTGCAAGGGGGACGGCTGGTTTTTCTCTCTCTCTCTCTCTCTCTGTCTGTCTCTCTCTGTGTCTATCTGTCTCTCTCTCTCTGTGTCTATCTGTCTCTCTCTCTCTGTGTCTATCTCTCTCTCTCTCTCTCTGTCTACCTGTCTCTCTTTCTGTCTCTCTCTATCTGTCTCTCTCACTCTGTGTCCATCTGTCTCTCTCACTCTCTCTCTCTCTGTCTATCTGTCTCTCTCTCTCTCTGTCTATCTGTCTCTCTATCTGTCTCTCTCACTCTGTGTCTATCTGTCTCTCTATCTGTCTCTCTCTCTGTCTATCTGTCTTTCTCTCACTCTCTCTCAGTGTATCACTCTCTGTCTGACTCTCTCTGTGAATCTGTCTCTCTGTCTGCTTTCTCCCAGCACTTGCTGGTGAGTAGCTCTGCCCCTTCACTAAGAATTTGCTTCTAATTCTGCAGTCAATTAACCAACTCAATTGATCGATGGATTCTCCAAAGGACGAAGACTGAACAGCAGCTGGATTGATGGACTGTTGGCCGAGGTAGGGCTGGGACCCGAGTCCCTGTCCTCGCTGCACAGAGAGATGGAATCGAGAGGGAGGGAGGAGGGGGAGGCAGACAGACAGGGGACAGGGAAGGTGACCTACCTTAGTCTCGCTCTCGTCGGCAGACATCCTGTCACTGTCACTATCGGTGACCCGCTCCTTACACTTCAGGTCGATGTCAGCCGCACTGTAGGGGTCATCTGCTGATCCAATCACACCAGAACAGCTCACTCAGCAACCAGCAACACCTAAACCAATCCCTCCGCTCAACACATCCCCATCCATCCCTCCTCGGGTGGGTGGTCGGGGTAGGGGTGTGGGGGTGGGGCTGGTGGGGTGTGGGGGTGGGGCTGGTGGGGTGTGGGTGGTGGGGCAGTGAGTGGTGGGAGTGTGGGTGGGGGTGTGGGTGGTGGTGTTGGGGGCGTGGGAGGTGGGGGTGTGGATGGTGGGTGGTGAGGGTGGCTGTGTAGGTGGTGTGGGTGTGGGTGGTGGGGGGTAGGGCTGTGCGTGTGGGTGGTGGGGATGGTGGGGGTAGGGGTGGGAGTTTGGCGAGTGGGGGTGTGGGTGGGCGTGGTGATTGGGGGTGGGGGTATTGGTGATAGGTCTGGGGGTGGGGCTGGTAGGGGTGTGGGGGGGCTTGGGGTGTAGGTGATGGTGGGGGTGAGGGTGGAGGGGTTGTGGGTGGTGGTGGGGGTGTGGGTGGGATGGGGTGAGTGGGTGGTGGGGCGGTGAGTGGTGGGAGTGTGGGTGGGGGTGGGTCTAGGGGTGGGGGTTGGTTGTGGTGGTGGAATTATGGGGGGGTTAGGGGTGTGGGTGTGTGTGGTGGAGTGGGGGTGGTGGGAGGTGGGTGGTGGGTGTGGGTGGTGGGTGTGGGTGGTGGGTGTGGGTGGTGGGTGGTGGGTTGGGTGGTAGGTGTGGGTGGTGGGTTGGGTGGTGGGTGGTGGGTGGTGGGTGTGTGTGTGTGTGGGTGGTGGTGGGTGGTGGGTGTGTGTGTGTGTGTGTGTGTGTGTGGGTGGTGGTGGGTGGTGGGTGTGTGTGTGTGTGTGTGGGTGGTGGGTGTGTGGGTGGTGGGTGTGTGGGTGGTGGGTGTGTGGGTGGGGGTGGGTGTGGGTGGTGGGTGTGTGTGTGTGTGTGTGGGTGGGTGGTGGGTGTGTGGGTGGGTGTGGGTGGTGGGTGTGTGGGTGGGTGTGGGTGGTGAGTGGGTGTGTGTGTGTGTGGGTGGTGAGTGGGTGTGTGTGTGTGTGGGTGGTGGGTGTGGGTGTGTGTGTGTGGGTGTGGGTGTGGGGGTGTGTGTGTGTGTGTGTGTGTGGGTGGTGGGTGTGGGTGTGTGTGTGTGGGTGTGGGTGTGGGTGGTGGGTGTGTGTGTGGGTGGTGAGTGGGTGTGTGTGTGGGTGGTGGGTGGTGGTGGGTGTGGTGGTGGGTGGTGGGGGTGCGTGTGGTGGGTGTGGGTGTGTGGGTGTGTGTGTGGGTGAAGGCGTGCTGGGGGTGGGTGAAGGCGTGCTGGGGGTGGGTGAAGGCGTGCCTGAGGTCAGGCCCTGGCCGTGCTGACCCTCGCGTGGGGTTGGCAGTGGAGCCGAACATCCCGGAGCGAGCGAGACTCACCCATCACATCGTCGTCGCCTTCCTCCTCCTCCTCACAGATGACCATCCTCTCCTCATCGCTGGTCATGTCCTCGCTGGTGGTGCGGTGGGAGCGGAACGGCCGGCCCTGGCCCTGGCCCTGACCCTGACCCTGACCCTGGCCCTGACCCGGCTGCAGGCTGCTGCTGCTGCTCACCGACTCACTGGCCACTTGGCTAGTGAAGCTCAGCGTTGCCGTGGTGACATGCTGCGTCCGGGCCCCGGGGTAAGGGAGTGGCTTCGAGCACATCTACGGGGGGGGGGAGAGAATGACAGCGGGGTTAGGGGAGAGAGTGACAGTGGGTTGAGGGAGGGGAAAG